>NC_073694.1:80048926-80261426 GCF_029784165.1 Wyeomyia smithii
TTGAATTACTTCTACCGCATCATAATCCATGTTCGTCGATTTGCACTCGACCACCACACGTCTGCTTACTAGAAATATTTAAAAAACGCGAAAATACTTCTTACAAAATAATTTTCAAGGTGATTACAAAATGTAAACAGTCAAGTTTTATTGCATCATGCAGGCCCATGACGCTCTTATGTTTTTGCATCGGAGTTTGTAAATTTGGTTCCAATTACATATTTCGCCAAACAAATTTTATTTATAAAAGGAAAATTTTAAGTAACCGCGATTATCTTGTGTTGTAGGCATACGTTTACTATAAATGTTTCTCAAAAAAGACCATTTTATTATGCAAATTATAATAAAAACATATTTCATTTTCATTCAGTAAAAAAACTGTTTGCCGTCAGGAACCTCGCTCAATCGGCTTGACACACTTGACATTTCTCACCTGACGTTTAAACCTTTTCTAACCCTTAAGTCTAGACATCAACCATTTTTGCATAGACATCCACCTTTTTCGTATACGTATCGCATTCGTATGCGATACGAATGGATTCGTATGGCCTTTGTACGTAAACAAGAATGGCATTTTCGAACTCATTCGAATCCATACATTCGTACGAATGTTGGATACGAACGTAAACAAGAATGAAGGTGCTTATCTTTAACATCTTTGAATGAAACAAAATGGGAATCGGGTTAGTAAGTTAATGTACCAGAACCTGGCCGGACATTGCGCCTACCCAGGGGAGGAACCGGATACGACCACCCATGTGAGTCTAGAGTATCGCACATGCCGACACGTGCAACGGGAAGGATTACAATAGGTGTATAGGCCAGGGGGTTAGTCCCTAGATATGCTGACTTAGCGGAAAGCACGGGCTATACACTTAACAATGATAATGACAAAAGGTCGCTTACCTATCCATATTTCGTATGGTGTTTTACTCGTTGATGCCGTTGGTAGGCGATTTTGTAAAAAAATTCGCAGTCATTATCGCTTCACCCCAATATCGTTTATTTATTCTAGCCTCTGCAAGCAAACACCGCATTATTTCCGTTAAACTGCGATTTTTGCGTTCAGCTATTCCATTTTGCTGGGGGCTGTAAGGAACTGTCTGTTGTAAAATGATACCATTTTTTTCGTAGAAAATGCTGCAGCGAATTTCCAGAATATTCGCCTCCGCCATCAGTTCGAATAATTTTTGGTTTCTTCCCAAACTGGTTTTGAACTAACTCCACATACTCTACGATCTTCTTCTCGGCCTAGCTTTTTTGTCTCAATAAGTAAAGCATTTTATAACGGGAATAATCATCAATCATTGACATAACATATCTGTTACCTCTTGGAGTGGGTACCTCCATTGGCCCACACAAATCCGTATGAACCAAATCTAGTATTGCTTTACTTTTCGTTCCAGATGGTGTAAACGGCATCCTAGTCATTTTTGATTCCAAACAGATTTGACACACTGATCGTATTCCGCAGTCTACAACATGAATATCACTAGCCAACTCTTCACGCACAACTCGTTCGATAGCACTTGGGTCCCGATGACCAAGTTTTCGATGCCATTCATGTTGGCAGTTCTGTTTATGCTGAGAATTAGCTAATAGAGCAACCTGGTACTCTTTCAGTTGATAGAGTCCGCCACTCCGTACACCAATGGCTATTATCCTGTCATTCTTTGTCACCTTACAACCCGTCTTATCGAATATGACAACACAGCCCTCATCAGCTATTTTGCTGACAGAGAGATGCTGATGAAAAACCAAGTAATATAACGGCTAAAGGTGTTTTGCATGTTCCGAATTTGAGTGGAAATTTGCACTCAAATTCGGAACATGCAAAACACTTTTAGCCGTAATATTACTTGGTTTTTCATCAGCATCGATGGCCATTGGCCACCAGTCGCACAATTCCGGATCCACAAAAATCAACATTACTGCCATCAGTCAATTTTATACTTACAGTCCCTGAACTTAACGATTCAAGTTTCGAATTGTCTCCGCACATATGACAGGTAGCTCCCGAGTCAAAACACCATGACACTTCACCGCTAACTTTATTAGCATTAACCGTAAAGCATATGTCTTCTTCTTCCTCTTTTACAACTTTTACCTTCTCTTCTCTTTGCTTCCAATCATACATTAGTTTTCGACAATCTCTTCGAAAGTGTCCTTCTTTCTTACAATAGTGACACGTTTTTCTTGACTTTCAGCATTTTTTCTCTCGAATTTCACTTTTAACGCTTGGTCACAACTAACCACACCTTCTTCACGACGTCGCCATTCATCCAATAACTTTCCTTTTACATACTCAAGATCCAATTCGTTATCCTTCCGGCTCTCCAAAGCGACAATCAATACATCATACGACGGCGGTAAACTAGATAACAAAATTGCCGCTTGCCAGAAGTCATTCAGTGAATCCCCCATACCGTCTAGCCGCTGTGAAAGCTCTACCACCTATCAATATGGTCGGGCATACTACCTCCCTCAGCCAACTGTAACCAACTGTGTGTGTATTTTATTCACTAAAGAACTTCGATGATGGTAGCTTCTCAAAGCTGCCCACATCTCCGCTGCAGTTGCTGCCCTCATGACATGTGTATGTTGACTATTGTCCAAAGACAACCCACACACTTAGTTTCTTTTACCGATCTCATCAATCTTTTTAACGAGTTCTTAACAGCTGAGCCATCAGAAATCTGTTCGGTTATTCATTCGGTAATTTTTCGTTCTCGCTGAAACGTCAAACATAGAATAGCTCAGTAAAAATTTACAAAGTGTTCATCAAAAATTGCTGCATGAGTCGGTATTTACAATGCTGACTATTCGTCACGAACTACCGAGCGTTTTGTTCAGTGCGTCTTGAACTGTCCTACAGATCAGACGTTTTTTCGGTTGCTTGTGGACTGGTCTTTGACTGCCTATAGCTTCAAAGTTTGTGTTTTGTCAGTGTGTCTTTTAAAGACTACCTGAAAGTTATTTCCCATCAGTCTTTCTCAAGACTACCTACTTTTGAATTTAACATTTGTTTTAACTTTTTTCGTATCACCTGAAATGGCTGGACGGAAAAAGAAACCTCGCATCGCTGCGGGGAGGAAAAGAGAGGCATCTCTTTCTGACACATCGAGTGTCTGTAGTGACAATCCTTTTGATATTTTGCCTGAGCAAGAAGCTGGTGAAATGGAAGTTACCAATAATGAAACTATACAAAATATAAAATCTTTAAAAAAGGAGAAAGTTCCACCTATTGTGGTAACTATTTCTTCTGAATTTAATATATTCAAAAAGGAACTTTCAACGTTTGTTTCTGACGTTAAAGTTACCTATCAAATTGGCCGTAGAGGTGAATGCCGCTTATTAGCCGACTCAGTAAAGGGTCGTGATCGTCTTGTTCAGTATTTAACTGACAAGATGTACAAATTTTTTACATATGACACCAAGAACGCCGAGCCGTTCAAGGTTGTCTTGAAAGGTCTCACCAACGATCAAACCGTTGATGAGATCAAACTTACTTTAACAGAATTACTTGGCATAGCCCCTACCCAAGTAATTCTAATGAAACAAAAATCACGAGGCGAAAACAGTCAGAGAACTGGAATTTCCCTTGTTAATTATTTAATTCATTTTAACCGCAATGAGGTTAACAACTTAAAATTTTTTGAAAAAGCACATGCTTTGTATAATGTACGTGTAAAGTGGGAAACTTATAGGAAGTATGGCGGAGGTGAAAAGCATATCACCCAATGCCGTACTTGCCAACGTTATGGCCATGGTTCCAAATTCTGTAACATGGACCAAAAATGTCTTAATTGTGGAGACTCTTCTCACAAAAAGGACACATGTCCTGTGAAAGAGAGTAAAAATTTTCGCTGTGCGAATTGTAACGGCAACCATATGTCAAATTTTTATCAATGCCCAGTCCGTTTAGCAATTGTTAAGGCAAGGCAAGGTAAACAAAATTCAATTTCTCAATTAAAACCAACTTCAAAACAAAATTCTCCAAGCGTACCAGTGACGCATAGTTTACCTACTCCTTTGCATACCCGTTTAACTTATGCACAGGTTACAGGTAGTTCGAACATTATACCGCCTAGTGTTGGTAGTTCGAAAATGACCGTTAATATGGGTAAGCAAAACACGCTAGAAAATAATTGTACACCTATCACTCCAGCTAATATTGCTACCGAAAATATTTTTTCTAATGTCAACTGCCTGGGGCCTATTACGGCAGGTAAACTTTCTTTTTTGCAACAGGCAATGTTCGATCTTATGAACGCCATGTTGCAGGCAAAATCAATGTTTGAAGCCATTCAAATAGGCACAAATTTTACTATTAAAATTGTTTCTAATTTAAAATTTAGCAATGATTTTAAATAAAACAATTAAAATATTAAATTGGAATGCTCGCTCATTGAAGGCCAATGAGAATGAGCTTTTTAATTTTTTACGGCAACCATATGTCAAATTTTTATCAATGCCCAGTCCGTTTAGCAATTGTTAAGGCAAGGCAAGGGAAACAAAATTCAATTTCTCAATTAAAACCAACTTCAAAACAAAATTCTCCAAGCGTACCAGTGACGCATAGTTTACCTACTCCTTTGCATACCCGTTTAACTTATGCACAGGTTACAGGTAGTTCGAACATTATACCGCCTAGTGTTGGTAGTTCGAAAATGACCGTTAATATGGGTAAGCAAAACACGCTAGAAAATAATTGTACACCTATCACTCCAGCTAATATTGCTACCGAAAATATTTTTTCTAATGTCAACTGCCTGGGGCCTATTACGGCAGGTAAACTTTCTTTTTTGCAACAGGCAATGTTCGATCTTATGAACGCCATGTTGCAGGCAAAATCAATGTTTGAAGCCATTCAAATAGGCACAAATTTTACTATTAAAATTGTTTCTAATTTAAAATTTAGCAATGATTTTAAATAAAACAATTAAAATATTAAATTGGAATGCTCGCTCATTGAAGGCCAATGAGAATGAGCTTTTTAATTTTTTAACAGTAAATAATGTGCATATTGCAATTATTACTGAAACATTTTTGAAACCTAACATAAAATTAAAATATGATCCCAATTACGTGGTTCATAGATATGATAGGATTCAGGGTTCCGGCGGTGGAGTTGCAATTGTTATTCATCGCCGAATCAAACATCGTGCTCTTCCCCATCTTGAGACGAAAGTTATTGAAACTTTGGGAATTGAAGTTCAAACTGAACTTGGGATTTTATTTATTGCCGCAGCACATTTACCATTTCAATGCACACGCGAGCTCAAAAATTATTTTAAAGGTGATTTACAAAAACTCACCAGAAATCGTTCGAAATTTTTCATAATCGGCGATTTTAACGCTAAACATCGTTCATGGAATAATTCTCAAAGTAATTCCAATGGCAAAATTTTATTCAATGATTGTTCTTCAGGATACTATTCTATTTTGTCTCCGAATAGTCCTACATGCTTTTCTTCTGTAAGAAACCCTTCAACAATTGATTTGGTGCTGACAGATCAAAGTCATGTATGTAGTGATTTGATCACACATGCTGACTTTGATTCTGACCATCTTCCAATAACTTTTTCTTTATCACATGAATCAGTTTTAAACCCTATGAGCTCTGTTTTTAATTATAACAAAGCTAATTGGGAAAGATACAAAAATTATATTGAGAGAAATTTCAATAATGAGCTTGATTTGCAAAACGAAGTGAATATTGATTCCGCTTTGGAAGCATTAAAATGTGCAATTGTTGGTGCCAGGAATTATTCTGTTTCAAAGGCTCAAGTGAAATTTGATTCACCAATAATTGACGAAAATCTTCAACTTCTAATTCGTTTGAAAAATGTCCGCAGACGTCAATATCAACGTTCTCGTGACCCTGTTTTTAAAACTATTTATAAAGATTTACAGAAAGAGATTAAACATAGATTTACTCTTCTGAGGAATCAAAATTTTGAGACTAAAGTTGAAAAATTGAAACCATATTCAAAACCATTTTGGAAGCTGTCGAAGATTCTTAAGAAACCTTCAAAGCCTATTCCAGTTTTAAAAGATGGTGAACGTTTTCTTGTATCCAATGAACAAAAGGCTCAAAGACTTGCTCAGCAGTTTGAGAGTGTTCATAACTCAAATTTGAATTTTGTGAGTCCAATTGAAAATGAAGTCACACGTCAATTTGATTTAATTTCTTCCCAGAATTTTTTACCTGCAGAAATAATTGAAACTAACTTGAATGAGATTAAATCAATTATTAAAAATTTCAAAAATATGAAAGCACCTGGTGACGATGGAATCTTTAATATACTAATCAAACATCTCCCTGAGAGCACAATGGATTTTTTAGTGAAAATTTTCAATTGCTGCTTCAAAATTGCATATTTCCCCAAATTATGGAAAAATGCAAAAATTACTCCCATTTTAAACCCGGATAAGAACCCAGCTGAAGTTTCAAGTTATCGACCAATCAGTTTGCTTTCTTCAATAAGTAAACTGTTTGAGAGAGTTATTCTTAACAGAATGATGTCACACATCAACGAAAATTCAATTTTTGCAAATGAACAGTTTGGATTTCGCCATGGGCATTCCACAACTCATCAATTGCTCAGAGTTACTAATATGATACGAGCTAACAAATCTGAAGGTTATTCCACTGGAGCTGCTCTTTTAGACATAGAAAAAGCATTCGACAGTGTTTGGCATAAAGGTTTGATTGCGAAATTGCAAACTTTTAATTTTCCTAATCAAAATTTTAAAAAATTATCTTACTGATCGAACTCTGCAGGTTGTCTATCAGAATTCAAAATCTGATAGATTTCCTGTCAGAGCAGGTGTGCCTCAAGGTTCAGTCTTGGGTCCAGTCCTGTACAACATATTCACTTCAGATCTTCCTGATTTGCCTCCAGGATGCACAAAGTCATTGTTCTGCGATGACACAAGCATTTCCGTAAAAGGAAAAAGTCTTCGTGTCACATGCAGTCGATTGCAGAAAGTTTAGATATTTTTTCTTCCTACTTGCAAAAGTGGAAAATCTCTCCCAATGCTTCTAAAACTCAAATGATAATTTTTCCGCATAAGCCTAGGGCTTCTTTCCTCAAGCCAAACAATAATCACGTTGTCAAGATGAATGGGGTTATTTTAAGTTGGTCCGACAAGGTTATGTACTTGGGACTAATTTATGATAAAAAACTTATTTTCAAAGAGCACATTGAGAGTATACAAGCCAAGTGCATCAAATATACGAGATGTTTATATCCTCTCATTAACAGGAATTCTAAACTTTGTTTAAAGAACAAACTTTTGATTTACAAACAAATTTTTAGACCAGCAATGCTTTATGCTGTACCGATCTGGTCAAGTTGCTGTTCAACAAGGAAGAAAACGCTCCAAAGGATTCAGAATAAAATTCTGAAAATGATTTTGAAGCGTCCTCCTTGGTTTGGTACACTCGAATTACATAGACTTACTGGTGTTGAACCATTAGAAGCTATGTCAAATAAAATTATTAACAATTTTCGACAAAAATCGTTGCAATCCTCAATTGCTACGATAAGCTCTCTTTATAGCCAATAAGTTAGCAATTAAGTTAGTTGTAAGTTTACTTCCCCTTTTCTGACAAGTAGGTTTAAATCCCTACGAATGATAAGTCCTAATTGCGAAAGCAAACAAATCCTAACAATTAAAATTACAAATTTCTAACAGTGTTGAGAAGTCACCATTTGTGATTGGACACACGTACTCATTATTTACTAATATTTATCATAAATACTTAAGCTACTAACAAATCCGCCCTTAAAAAAAAAAAAAAAAAAAAAACCGAGCGTTTTGTAAATTTACAAAGCTGACGATTCGTCAAAAATTACCGAGTGTTCTGTAAACGTACAGCGAAAAGAGAAAAATAAATACGACCATTGTGAACGCTGCTATTACAACCGTTGAATAATTTTATAAAGGTATTTCGGATTGTTTGGATCGATTATAAAACTTAGTAATAAGTAAAAACTTGATAAGTTTAATGTTATGATGAATATAGGCTTTTATTGCAGGTTTCTAGTCAACTGCTCTCCTGTGGTGGAAAAATTTCCATATGCTGACTGAAATGATTTGCATTATCTGAATCGTAATAGATAGAATCTTGGGTGAAATCATTGTTGCGGATGTGCCATGATATGAAACATTCAACTAAAATACACAAATACGTACATATTTGATAAATAACAACTTACTGAATAGATCGTGTACTTCCACGTCGTTTTCTTGTAGATTTGAAAGTACGATATCCATTTTTTTTGAAAATCACACGCGAAACACTTTAAAAACTCAACTTCGAAACTCTTTGAATATTTGCAAAATGACGGCCTTTGGTGTTTCGTTTTGACAGATGCAGAAAAATTGCCGAACAGTATAGTATCAAACATCAAGAGTTCAGTTAATCAATTGAAGGGTTTTCAGCAACACCAAGGTAGGTGCTGACAGATCGTCAAATATTTACTGAACTTTATGAAAGTGCAGAACATACTTTAGTTTACAGAAAAGGTCAGCAATGTTTTTTGCTGAGCTCGTCAAGTGCCTTTTGTATAACGGTAAGTCGGTAAAAACTTTAACCGACATCAGTTATTTTTGAGGAAAATACAAAGTGATCAGTATTTTTTATTTTATAAATGTGCCCGAGCCTTTGCGTCTTTTGCCAACCACGAAGCATCTGGTTGTTCTGGTTTTCGGCAAGATATCATTTCAAATAACTCCTCTTTAATTAATATCAACTCCATGCGGAACTTCCATGTTGCATAATTGGCGTCCCCCAATTTTACCACAATAAACTTTGCATCCGCCATGTTGATTTCTTCTCGTAATAATATCACACTAGTCTGAGCAAAAATAGTCTTCTCATACTATGTTATTTATATTGTAAACACCAATTTAATAAATAATACGAACTTATCTGGCTGGGCACATAACCTGTTAAATCATAGCACAGATTGAAACACGCTTTTACTCGAAGGAAAAATAACACTGTATTTCTAATGAACTTATAACAGAATGAAATACGAACAAAGTATATCAACGGAAATGTATTTTATCTTCATCATGTTGGTATAGCCCGAACATTCTGGATTCGCCGCTGCTTCACTGTATATCAGGGGTGTGTCAATGCTCGTTGTTTATTTCTTCATGCCCAGACAACGCCAACCAGTTGTGTCCATGTTTTAACTGGTAGTCTATTGTATCATATGACTCGTGAAGACGTAACATAGGAACTTGTGAGGACCGGAGCTAAGTTTGACGCTCCTTCCAAGTTGTCGACTCACCATTTGAAGCCCAATTAAAACAATATTGGTATGAAATTAACAGGCTAGTTAAGGATTAACTAAAGAATTTTATAATGATTAGGTATGTGGTTCAAAAGTTGTGAAAAGAAATATGTTCCGATGACTTTTCAAATTCATTCGTTTTTCCAAAGATGGCTGGACTAATGTCAACAATGTCAGTGTCAAATGAAAGGTTTGGTTGCCATTTCAGTAAATATACCTTTATTGGATTGAATTTGACAATTCAAGGTTGTTTCCCAGAAACCATGAGTCGCAAAATAGGATTTAAAAATAAAGTATGGAGTTGATTCCCTTCCCTTCCTGAAAAACTCACATTGGGTAATTAAACTGGAAGCTACTATACAAAAATTTAAAATGGCGTCTGAAGTTGATTTTTGGCCTCTGGGTATCATACTATTCCACAAATTCTCATATTGAATGATATTTGGTCTTTCTAGGCTGTTGTTCATCAAGGAAAATTTTCCTACTAAAAATGTTTAATCTAAAATGATATATAATCGCGTCCGGCCTATATGTGAGTACAGCGACGTTTTGATTATACCAGGAACAAAGAAAAATCGCATCATATATTTAAAACATATTTATTCCATGTTACTTCCAAAATGTTCGGTATAGTTATGCTTTTGGCTACCAGAAATTCGTTATTTGGAGTGAAAAATAAATCCAGCAGTAATTACAAAGGTGTATTTTTTCCTAATTGAAGATTCATTTAAATCTATTTAAACAAATAATAACTTCGAAAGAGAAAGGCTGGGTCTCACCGCTACACAGTGGTCTAAACTCGAAAAATCGTGATCGTTTTAGATTTGACTGTGAAATATTAAGTGTCTTCAGCATAATTAAGTGTCTTCAGCAAGTTTGTTTCATATTACAAGGCTTTTCTTTTGGCGTTTTTGGTTTTTTGATCAATCCCCCTAGTAGTTAGATGAAAAAATTATTTTTTCTAATTTTTAAAATACTCGATTGCTTTCTTTAGCAAAGTTGTAGAAAAATCTATAAGAAAAAGATCTGATATGACGAAATAGAGTTTTACGAGGAACAGTCCTCAAAATTAGTTTTTTGCCCATAACTTTTTCTGTAATAGTCGAAACAGTTCAAGATGTTCTAAGATTTCGTTCATTTTGCTAAACCTCGCATTTTTGTAGAATATATTGGTTTGATATTTTCATTTGTTCTCAAGATATTTCTAGTTTTTTGCTGAAAATAGCCATATTTTGAGTCCATATTTCTCCGAAGGTTGCAGATAGTAGCAAACCAGACTGTACGCATTTGAAAGTTTGTCAAAAGAACTGCATTACTTATAAGAGTTCAACTGTTTCCAGTTGTATCCAACCGAGTACTGAATGAAAGGAAAACACCCCTCAGAATGAGTTTTTTGTCCATAACTTATTCTGTAATCGTCGAAACAATTCAATATGTTCTAAGATTTTGTTCATTCTGCTAAACCTCGCATTTTTGTAGAATATATTGGTTCGATATTTTAATTTGTTGTGAAGATATTTCTAGTTTTTTGCTGAAAATAGCCATATTTCGAGTCCATATTTCTTCGAAGGTTGCAAATTATTTGCTTGCATTTATAATCCTGTATTTTTTCCACAGGACTTGATATAAATGTACTGAAGCGTTGTGGAGCCATCCTTCAAGCTGTTGCTTCTGGTAGAAAGTTGAACACTGAAAAATTAGATAAATATTGCATCGACACGGTGCGAAAATTAGTGGAGTTATATCCATGGTACTATCTACCTGCGTCAGTACACAAAATACTGATTCACGGTGCACAGATTGCTGACTTTCTGGTTCCGATAGGACAGCTCTCGGAAGAAGCACAGGAAGCATTGAACAAAATTATACGGGAAACACGTGAACATCATTCTCGTAAAATTTCGCGGGTGGCTACAAACACCGATATTCTTCACCGCTTGCTGGAGCTATCGGATCCACTTATTTCTAGCAAACGTAGCATCATTTGTAAAACTGAGCAAAGTTTATCAACTGATGCTTTATATTTGTTAAATTTAACTAAAACAGAAGAAGATTTGGAATCATCGGAAGCATCTGACGTAGAGTAAATCATTAAAAACTGACAACATAAAGTATAAAATAGTTTTTTTTCACTCAATACTTCAACTTTATACGTCATAACTGTTGAATCTGACTGTTACGAGGGGTGTTTTCCTTTCATTCTGTACTCGGTTGGATACAACTAGAAACAGTGGAACACGTTTGAATAATGCAATTCTTTCGACAAACTTTCGAATGCATATAGTCTGGTTTGCTACTATCTGCAACCTTCGGAGAAATGTGGACTCAAAATATGGCTATTTTCAGCAAAAAACTAGAAATATTCTTACAACAAATGAAAATATCAAACCAATATATTCTACAAAAATGCGAGGTTTAGCAGAATGAACAAAATCTTAGAACATCTTGATTTGTTTCGATGATTACAGAAAAAGTTATGGACAAAAAACTCATTTTGAGGGGTGTTTTCCTTTCATTCAGTACTCGGTTGGATACAACTGGAAACAGTTGAACTCTTATAAGTAATGCAGTTCTTTTGACAAACTTTCAAATGCATACAGTCTGGTTTGCTACTATCTGCAACCTTCGGAGAAATATGGACTCAAAATATGGCTATTTTCAGCAAAAAACTAGAAATATCTTTAGAACAAATGAAAATATCAAACCAATATAGTCTACAAAAATGCGAGGTTTAGCAGAATGAACGAAATCTTAGAACATCTTGAATTGTTTCGACTATTACAGAAAAAGTTATGGACAAAAAACTAATTTTGAGGACTGTTCCTCGTAAAACTCTATTTCGTCATACCAGACGTACAGATAGAAGATTACAGTGTTCAGCAATTTTTTTATATTATAGATTTTCCTAAAACTTTGCTGAAGAAAGCAATCGAGTATTTTGAAAATTAGAAAAAATAATTTTTTTATCTAACTACTAGGGGGATTGATCAAAAAACCGAAAACGCCAAAAGAAAGGCCTTGTAATGAGAAACAAACTTGCTGAAAACACTGGGTACATAAAATCAATATTTCACAGTCAAATCTAAAAGGATCACGATTTTTCGAGTTCAGACCACTGTGCGCTAGGTGGATTAATTTTGGGTTTTAGATTCAGACTTTCTAAAAATGCGTATGCATTTTGGCATAGGTTTTATTCAAAGTATTGTAGGTCAGAAACCATTGGTTGTATGAAAAAACTGTCTGATAATGAGTTGTTGGGAATTATTGAGCCTCATAAAAAATATACACCGTAATTTTGTTTTCAAATATTTTGAAAATTCTAATTTCAACACTATTTAAAATATTTGTTTTCTAATGATTTTAGAAGATTCAGACATTTCAGTTATTTTAGATTAAGTAGTTTGTTAACGGCGCGATTTCGATGAGCGCCGGGCGGAAAGAGTTTCCTTTTTACTCCAAAAATAAGCCATGAAAATTCGAAGTAGATCCGAGTTCATTTAATGGGCCCACAAAACGCTTATATTAAAAAAAAAAATAGATTCTCATAACTGTTGTTTTTCATCTCTTTCTGAAGTTTTTCGCCTCAGTTTCTTAAAAAAGTTGTATATTTTGCGTCGAAATGCTCTTTAATTATAAAATCATATCATTAGGGATATTCACATATTACGTAACGCTAAATTATAGCAATTTTGAACACCTCCCACCCCTAAATAACGCAATTTTGCATGGGGCCTCGCGCAATGGAACTCTTCGTTGAATATCCCCTTCTCCTTAGTACGTTACGTAATAAATGAATGACTTCTCATATTCGTTAGAGGTTTTGAAACTGCCATTCAGTGATTATATCCTTAATCGTACTTCATTGCAGCAACTGCGTGAAGTGAACCGCCACAATCGGATTGGTGAAGAAAAATTATTAAGATTATCAAGAACTTTTTGTATAGATTCAATATTATTTTTAGTATTATTATTATTATTATTATTTTCTATGAAACAGTTCAGCACTAGTGATCTGAATGTACTAAGATGGTGATTTTATCAAATACGGTCGGTAGATCGAATAGCAATTCTGTTGATCGAATAGCAATTCTCATGAGTTTCGATGGAAGTGCAAAGTTCATGGGCGCGCTTAAAATTGATCTAAGCTACGGCAAAAATATCGCCTAAGAAGTTCATAATACCAAATATATTAAATACCAATATAGTTCACTTACGTGATATTATGAAGACAAATTGAAAATGACAGAAGCGTTAGTCACCTTTTCGACCGCTAGGTGCGCCACTTCTGATTTTGTTCTACACGACATGCGAAAAGAGTAACTTTTGACAACAATATTACCCTAATGGTTACACTGAAAAAATGCACATTTTATTGTGAAGTGGACTCGGCCGAATATTTTATAATAATAAAGTTCGCCTATGTATGAGGCAATCCATGGGTGGTGTTCCACGGTTTGTACGTTTGTCGACCTTCGACAATATTTTGAGTTGTAAAATGGTGACTTCCGGTGACTGGTAAACTGCTGAAAATGACCAAATACCACCTAATATGGGTTATTTTTTTAACCAGAATGACGTTCAGAGGCCAGAAATTGTCTCCAAATGCCAGTTTGAAATCCAAGATGGCGACTTCCGGTTTCTGCAAAATAGCGACAAATGACCAAATATGGGTATTTCCGCGATTGTTATGATGCACTGAAGCCACAAATCGACCTCAGACTACATTTTGAATTGTAAGATGGCGACTTCCAGTGATTGGAAAAGAAACGAAAACGATCAAATACCACCTAATATGGATGTTTCTTTAACCAGAATGTTGCTCAGAGACCAGAAATTGTCTCCAAATGCCATTTTGAAATCCAATATGGCGACTTCCGGTTCCTAAACAACAGTGGCAAGAGGCCAAATAACACTCATTATGGGTATTTCCGGGATTGTTATGATGTACTGAAGTTACAAATCGACCTCAGATAACATTATGAATTGTAAAATGACGACTTCCGCTGAATGGGAAACTGCCGAAAATGACCAAATACCACCCAATATGGGTATTTCTTCAACCGGTCGATTTCCATCCAATATGAGATGCTTCGATACCAGAATGTTACACAGGAGCTGGAATCGACCACAGACACCATTTTGAATTCTAAGATGGTGACTTCCGGTTTCTGTAAAACTGCCGAAAATGACTAAATAACACCAATTATTGGTGTTTCTTAAACCAGATTGACGCTCATGGGCCAGAAATTGTCTCCAAATGCCATTTTAAAATCCAGGGTGGTGACTTCCGGTTTCTGGAAAATAGCCTAAAGGGACCAAATACCACCCAATATGAGTGTTTCTTTAACCAGAATGATGCATGGAGCTAAAAATTGACCTCAGACACCATTTTGAATTGTAAGATGGTAACTTCTGGGAAACAGCAGAATACTACTGCATATGAATATTTCCGTAATCGAAATAATGTATAGAAGCCAAGCATTGACCCTGGACACCATCTTGAATGCGAAGATGACCACTTTCAGTTTCTGGAAAACAACGAAAATAACTGAATACCACCCAATATGAGTGTTTTCGGAATAGAGGTGATGTACTAAAGGCAAAAGTCGAGGATGTTGTCATTCCGATAAAACTAATAATTTCAAACGATATAAACAAATCGCAAGAAATCAATGAATTTGGAATGTTGAAAATTTTTAAATCAAACACAAAAATAGGTGGGACGAAGTTTGCCGGGTCAGATAGTAAATACATAAATATGCTGGTTAAAGCAAAGCTGCAAGTGATGAATACGAAGCTTAGAACTTGAGAGCAAAAAATTCGGAGGAATAAAAAAACAAAAAAATACTTTCAAAACGAAGAAAACTAAACATTAAATCCATACTTGTATCCATACTTAAATTGTTAAATTGATAGAACATTCAAGTGTTATCTAAGCTAAAAGTTGCACAACAACCATATACGACTATTGACAACCATTGTGCGGTTTCTCCTTTTATCTTTTTCACGGGGTAATTGAAATATTCATTTAATTGTACTCGTCGTGGACTGACTATTGAGCTTGAGCTTGACGGCCGCACATTTCGTAGTGGCTTCCCGTGATGGATCTGAGCTAGTGGAGTTACACACGGAACCACGTATATAGCAACTTGGGATTACTTTACCATTTACACGTCGTGGCCTGATTATTTGAATATTTCTTCTTCGTGCCTCGATAAGCTACATCTATTATATTATCAATTTTTAACTCCCGGAATGGTGTTAGTTTTAAATACAAACAATATACGCACGAAATCTGCAACATTTTTTTTCTGTGAAAGTATGAAATTGAGTCAACTAAATCTAAAATTGAGTAAATTCAGTTTCGTGTGTGAATGTCACACGCTCACAGAAATTCAACAACAATGCACAGTGGTACAGTAAGGCAATGTAGGCGGACATGAGTTTTTCGATGCGATTTTGTGGTTTTAGAATAAAATTTTTCATAAAATTTTATAAAATTTATTTTAATATTTATTTAATATTTTTATAAAATTAAAAATTTTTTAATATCATTTATATTTGCCCTAAACGGAGACATCAATATATCAAAAAACCTATTTTTCAAATAGAAATAGTGAAAACTCTTCATCTGTACAATATACACTGTTCATTCGTTAACTTCAGCCGAAGGCCTAGCCCAGTTAACGAATGTCGCTCGCTAACTGGGCTGACATTTCAAATGTCGTCAAATATCGAGGAGGATTTCGATGTAATGGCGCTAGGCAAAACTCTCAGCGAAAATTGGAAAATGTTTTAAACAAATACACTAAAAATCCTGATTGATAAACAGAAAATGAGAAAAAATAAATTATTAGCCTTGCGTGTGCTTTATATGCACTAACCGTTGCCTGGAAACATATTCTTTTCATAAAACATTTATTTGACCTGGAAACGAATAGATAAATATCTAGCGGATCGCATGTGTGATGACAACCAAAATCCATTGGACTGAAAAAATCAATCTCAATTCACTATTCATGTGCCCCTATCTCGTTCTGACAGCAATATGCCAAACGCTGATGTTTGACGTTCATCTGCTTTTTAGCTGGGCTATAGCCCAGTTAGCGAACGCCCAGTTAAAAAGCAGCCCAGTTAAACAGCACCCAATTAGCGAACAGTTACTGTATCGACAATGTTTTTTCGTCAAAATTGGCGTATTTTTGATTAAAGTTACCGAAGAAAACTTTGTTTTTAAATTTGAATTGAAAATATAGAGCTAAAAGACTGTTTTTGGAAACCAAATTTCATGTCTACAAAAAAGTTTGTTTACAAAGTTACTTAGAATTAGTTGGTCTACAAGTTTGCCAAAGAATGTTTACAATTATTTATGCAAATAAAAACAAGTTAGTTTGTTTTTATTTCGTTGATTTTAGGACCACCCTAATTTTCATTCGCACATAAATAGAGGACTATGTATAAGAAACAACTTTTTACAAAAACTATGGCTTTAAACCGCAAACCAAAATCGCAACGAAAAGCTTATGTCCTAAATTGCCTTATTGTACCACTGTGCAATGAGTTTAGTTACCTTTTTCACCACAAGAGGGGGTGTTCCCTGTCTGTCTTCACGGGAATATATGGGAAATTCGAGAGTGAACTATATTGTTATTTAAAGATATTTGATAATACGCTAGTGGTTTGAAATATTTCGGAAGAAGACCTTAAACACTTTTCTTTAACCGTTTTACAAGAGCATCAAACGAAATCAACTCATTCACAGCCAAACAACTCACTCACCATTCATTGACCATAAATTGCATTCAAGACATGTCCCTGTTGGTAATCAAACTTCACATTCAGGTGTTTTCCGGATGTACGAGTGCTGTCTAATGTATTATTCAAGTTATGAATTCTCTACGTGATTCTTTCGCTTATGCCGAAATTGATAGTCGTCTCAGACGCTGTAACTGAAAAGATGAAGAATCGCTTGTGGTATTTATGCCCAGAATAAGTTGGATTGGCTGATACCTTACCAGTCAGCTCCAGGCCGAAGTGTCCCTTGCTGTTCGAAAAAGTCGTCTCCATTGGGTGATATCTCGTTTGAAATTAAACAAAAAATGATCAGGCGATTAAAAGCGAATGGTCCTTAGGGTGAAACGGTAAACAGCCAATTAGAATCACCACTGCGAATTTTCAGAAGCACAAGACTCGGAAATAGATAAAACAAAAATATTTGCTTCACCGCAGCAAACATGAAATAGCGTTTTCACAGGTGACGCATTAACTGTTACCGAGTCTTGTGCCTTTGAAAATTCAAAATGGTGGTTGGAAGCCGGTCATTTTTTTTTGGTTTCAACACCTAATGTTAAACTTATGAAAAATTCTAACCGTGTTTCAACACATAATTAAGACGAATTTCAGTTTATATTGCATGTTGATTTATACCGAAAAAATACAATACACCTCATTCAATATACGAACTTTTTAACAAACACCAAAAGTTATAAATTTTTTTAAACTTAAATTATAGGGTGATAATATTACTGTTTCATAAAAATACAAGTGCATTTGAATAAGTTTATCGAGAGATATATGTTAAAAAAAGAAAAAAAAACTCCGTACAATTTTCATGTAAATCGATTTCTCAAACATAAGCACTTTGTGGGTCCATTGAATAAACTCCGATGAACTTCAAATTTTCGTGGCTTATTGTAAAGGTCAAAAGGAAACTTTTTCAGCCCGGCGCTCATTAAGATCGATAGTTTCAAAAACGGCCATATAAAATATGGCCATTCTAATGAATACTAACTTTACTTTATACTTTATATACATCATGAGTGATTAATCCTCATTTGAAAATAGCTACGCTTGCATATTATTTGCTGAAATCGGAACAAAGGAGTGATACCACAGACAGACGTCCAAGCAAGAACAACATTGATCGAAAATTCTGTGTAAATTTTCAAATAGAATTGCGTTATAAATCACTTGTACACTAGTGCCGCCTGGTGACCTTATCGCTACAATACATTTTCGCTGGTGTACGAGGCTGGCGTCACTGGTAGCGCTATCTGGTTACGAATTGCTACTACAAAAAACTTTACACAAGTTTGGAACTCAGTTTGGACGTTTGTCTGCGGTGATACTTTTGCGTACAGGTTATTATTTTTTGATTGTTTGAAAATATTGCTCCATTCTGTTACTCCTTGTTTATATTCTTCATATGATACCTTTTGACATTTTTGATGAATTATCATTATTTTTCTGGTTTCTGTTTTTTTTTTTAAATAAATCAATCATTAACCGTTTTTTTCTGTTCTCTATTGCTTTTATTTACTTTACAATTTTTTGACTTCTGACGGCTACTGCCGGTAATTTGGTTTGTGTTAATGTTCCTTGACTTATTTCAGTTCAAACTGTTCGTAATTATTTCTCGTACGCCATCAAGTTTTGCTTCTAGTGATTCTGCAATTAAACACCCTCAAGGTTTTACTTTCACCCAGGGGTCATTAGAGGATACAAACATCTTTTATATTTAACACACCTTGCTTGCATATATTCAATTTGTTCAATTCTCGTTTTCCATAGCTAATATACGGTATGGTTCTCCTACATCCTGGGAGGTCACCGTGAAGGAACAATCAAATGACATCCGGTATTACAGTGATTCAGAAGGATCGTTTGTAACGGATGACGGATTTGACAGTGCTAGTACTGAGAGTGATGAGGAACAAAACTGTGGCCTTAAAATTGAATTTAAATCTGATAATTTAGCGGAAGCAATTGAAACTGAACATGATATAATCAAACGTCAGAAGCAGATGGATATCATCAAAAGTACAAATTTAAATGAGCAACAATATCAGAATTCTAAGAATGTTACCAGTGGTTTCGATTGCACTAGTATTGAAACATTGGAGACTAGACTTCAATATCATGTTCATCAATTCGAAAAATCTACTAATGAATTCAAAGAGCAAATTAAGAATTCTGGCACACTGGTCAAGTTTGATGAACCACTTTCTGCAAAAATTTTACAGAAAAATAATAGTAGTACAGTATCGAATAGTTCGAGCCATATTTATAATTTATTTCCATATGCGCCGAAGGAACAAGTAAATCTTTACATATCAGTAGCAAGCGATGGATCACAAATCATGAATCTCGATGGATTTTACGAGATCAATAGGCAGTACTTCCCTGAAGAATATACCATACTCGGAACTGGTGATTTATTTGACACTTTCAATGATGATAATGTGGTTACTGTGGACGAAAAAGGTCTCAAGAAAATTGTGTTGAACGTTACTAACCCTTTTGTAAAGGACAAAAAACCTCCGGAAATCAGTAACGAATACAATCAGTCTTTTGGTAAATCCACATCTTTTATACAGACTTCAAACATTTGTGATGTCAAAACGAATGAATTCAGCTTTGATTATCAGCCTGACTTGAACAATCACCCAGGACCAAGTCCCAGCATAATTCTACAAGCATTAACAATGTCTAACGCCAATGATGGTATAAACCTGGAGCGCCTTGAAACTATTGGAGATTCTTTTTTAAAATATGCGATCACTACCTATTTATACTGCACTTATGAAAACGTACATGAAGGAAAATTAAGTCACTTACGATCAAAGCAAGTGTCGAACTTGAATTTGTATAGGCTAGGAAGACGAAAAGTTCTTGGAGAGAGTATGATTGCCACGAAATTTGAGCCTCATGATAATTGGTTACCGCCTTGCTATTATGTGCCAAAAGAGCTTGAGCAGGCCCTTATCGATGCTAAGGTAAGTTACATTATATTTGCTTGGTAGCGAAATTGGTGCTTTAAACTTATTTTAATTACTTGCTGATTAGATACCCGCTTGCCATTGGAATTTAGCAGACTTACCAGATATAAAGCAACTTTCAAGCGAAGAGATTTGTAAGCTAGTGAAAGAACGTGCCCAGTCTCTTGGACTTCTTGACGATGTGAGTGTGCTAGTTTTTCAAGGATTAATCAATAAATAATTGCTAACACAGTTATTACTTTTTTTTTAGTCTGACAGTGAGGATCGCGAACAGATGAAAGAAATCCAACACCTAGAAATTCGTAATGACGAATTCATAAAAAATTCAGACTACTTCGCTTGCTTTATCCCATACAACTTAGTCACCCAACATAGTATTCCAGACAAATCCGTCGCTGACTGTGTGGAGGCTTTGATAGGTGCTTATCTGATAGAGTGTGGCCCAAGAGGGGCGTTGCTCTTGATGGCATGGCTCGGAATAAGAGTGCTACCGGTTCAAGAAATACTGTTTGAAGTGGATCAGAATCGCATTCCTGGAAGTTCTCCTCACTACGAAAAAGATGGAAAAATACTACAAACTGTATACGGCTTCTGGACTCCTCCTCGGTCACCACTGTTAAAATATGCCATGAATCCAGAAGCAACTTTGGAACACCTACTTAATGGCTATAATGCCTTTGAGGATTCATTGGGATACCACTTCAAAGACCGATCCTATTTGTTGCAGGCTATGACCCATGCTTCTTACTGCCCAAACCGGTTGACTGATTGCTATCAGCGGCTAGAGTTTCTTGGAGATGCTGTTTTGGATTATCTCATTACACGCCATTTATATGAAGATCCAAGACAGCATTCGCCAGGGGCGTTAACAGATTTACGTTCTGCTCTAGTCAACAACACAATTTTCGCGTCGCTAGCTGTACGACACGAATTTCATAAATACTTTAGACATCTTTCGCCCGGGTTAAATGAAGTAATTGATCGCTTTGTAAGGATCCAACAAGAAAACGGCCACAGCATCAGTGAAGAGGTATTCTTCGTAAACTTGTGCTCGCTCTATTTTATACTTTCTCCGCGAATACGTCCTTGATAACTTTATCCTTCATTCACAGTATTATCTTATACTAGAAGATGAGTGTGACGAAGCAGAAGACGTTGAGGTGCCAAAAGCTTTGGGTGATGTGTTTGAATCTGTTGCAGGTGCAATTTTTCTGGACTCGAGTATGTCGCTGGATGCAGTTTGGAAGGTTATATTTATTTATTTTATATTTTATTATGTAATATAAAATAGTATTTTATTCTATTATGTTATATTATATTATATTATATTATATTATATTATATTATATTATATTATATTATATTATATTATATTATATTATATTATATTATATTATATTATATTATATTATATTATATTATATTATATTATATTATATTATATTATATTATATTATATTATATTATATTATGGCCAATTACACTACTGGGAAAGGTATAAATAGTTCTAAACCAAAGTCGAATCATCCTCTACTATTGTGTTTCCGTATCTCAGCATGCCAACGATGAACTGCACTGCGTTCATTTTCGCATCCTCGCGAACTGCATACATTGCCCGCTTTACTAAAACTTAAAATGTAAGTCATATGACAAAAATGAAATTAGTTCGTAAAGTAAATCTAGCCAACGGAGCTCTTCCGTGATACGCGTTCGGAGTCTAGCCACCGACTGAGGTGTCTCATCGCTTGCGCCGCTGTAGATATAATAAGTCATTATACACTGTGTGCGTGAAGAGATCACTCTCTCAGTTATAAAAAATAAACTCCCACCGGGCAGTGTGTGCAGTTCATCGTTGGCATGCTGAGATACGGGAACACAATAGTAGAGGGTGATTCGACTTTGGTTTAGAAATATTATATTATATTATATTATATTATATTATATTATATTATATTATATTATATTATATTATATTATATTATATTATATTATATTATATTATATTATAATATGTCCAATACCAAAAATAACAACTTGAAAACTTACTCAAGTTCCCTAAAAATTGGAAAATCAACTTCAACTTCAACTTAACAATTATTTTTAAAAAATTTTTAGTAATCCGTTTCATGAATTCTGACCCTATTCCAAAGCTGAAAGCATTAAATTAGCCAACTTTGTCTTTCATGTAATTTGAATCGGTTGAGTAGTTTTGATATTAATTGTTTTAGTATTTATTATTTCAACATGCTCTTCCGAGGAAAAAACATGGTAACTGGAAAAAGTAACCAACACATTTACAAAGTTTAAATCACGGTTGTGAGATTCAAAGATAGAAAATGACGTTTCTGCGTTTTGTTGAAAATGCTCTCTCCTATTAAATATTTTTTATTCAATTGCCCTTTTGTATAGGTTTATCGAAGTATGATGGGACCGGAAATTGAACAATTCAGCAATTCAGTTCCCAAGTCACCAATAAGAGAACTACTGGAACTTGAGCCTGAAACCGCCAAATTTGGGTACAGCAGTAACTTTGTAATCTACGAGTATGCTAAAAAGAACACTCTTTCTTTTTAGTAAACCAGAAAAATTGGCAGATGGACGTAGAGTTCGAGTAACGGTTGAAGTATTTGGAAAAGGAACATTCCGCGGCATTGGCCGCAATTACCGTATTGCCAAGTGTACCGCAGCAAAATGTGCTTTACGACAATTAAAAAAAATGGGTTTGATAAACAAACGTCGCTAATCAATTACAATAAAACAATTCATTGAGACTGTCCAGTATATTAAATCTGATCCAGCGTACCGAATGTCATTAAAATTAGCACTCGCGAATATTTCTAAATGAACACTAAATTTTAATTACAAAAAGGATTGAATTTCAAAATTGAAATTTTAGTTACAAAAAAGGATTTAATTATTTGAGGAACCTGGAGTTCTTCTTCTTCGGGTGGGTTGTCTAGCTGGTCGCCGGAGGCGAATTACTTCTGCACTAGGCCCAGGTAAAAATGTCAAAACCTCCAGGAGCAATCCTACCTGACGAACTGGTCAATAGCAACCGACGGAGCACAGGTGAGCGAATTCACTCTGGACTGAAGGTTTCAACGGCAATTATATGTTGTAAATGGAGAACGTAGGGGTACTGGGGGTAAGCCCGGCACTGAGGGTAAGACCGTCACCCCTAGGATTTTACTAAAAAACGCTAATTAACTGTGTTTTGGAATATGTGAAGTGTTGGTATTTAATATTTTAGACATTTTAAGACACATCGAAGCCAGAGTCTATGGTATATAGAGTCGCGCGAAGAGAAAATCTATCGTTTCGGCAACACAGTTTTTGTGCCGTTTGTTGCCAAGAACTATACAGTTCTGTTTTTCACCATGCATAAGCGAATATCATTTTTTGAAATTCTTCACTAGGTACACAGTTTTGAAAGATTACACCGGTGATGTTTTGTTAAATTTAAGTGAACCAGTGTACAGGTTTAATGTTGGATTAAAATGTGTAAGTAAAACTTCGGAAAAACACATATTCTTTATTACGCTCAATTACAACACTTTTCATCCACTCCTAACATTATCACCTTGTTTATTTACATTGCTCGATTGGTACCCTCGTTTGACACTGATTTGGTTCCTTTGGTTTCATCTTTGCGGGACTCTTAAACATAGACTCTGATCGAAGCCACCGTGAAACGTCAAACGTCAAAATAATAGACAAAACATACGCTACTGCAGCTGATGCGTAAAAGGATGTAATTTTTCGTGAGTGGAACTTAAGCTTTTATTCATTTGAAAAGACTAAAAAAAATTTTCTTTGCTCTACAATTTATTGCCTGTATTGTTAGCATCACAGGAATTCGATCTGAGGTAAATTGAAGCGGTAAATTTGTAGAAATACTCTTTTAAAAAAAATGTGTGCTGTCGGGGTAACACCGTCACCCAGTGAGTGGGGTAAGCCCGACATGGTCTGAGGCTAGTTGGATGTTACTGACACATATTCCTCATCTATTACCGATGTCTCGCTGATTAAATAAATTAATTATTCGACTTGGAACCATGCACTCAAGCTCATCTGTGATTTATGAATGATTCCAAGGGTTAAAAGAGGTGCCAAATGTACTGAATCAAGTCACCAAACTGACGGCTTTCCCGGTGGTATTTGAAATATGCTCCGGTGTGGTCAGTTTGATCCTGGCTTCAATGAAACTAGTTAATAATACAATTTAAAGTGTCACATGATAGGCTTGCCGAGTATCAAATTCTTTCATTGTTTATACATAATGTTCACCGGAACTTGTTCCGGCAATCTGCCCAGAACCAGCTAACCGACAACAACCAAATTCAACAGTAACATACAGAAATGTAAGATCTCTCATTCGGCGGTTTCCGAATTCAAATTGGTTCAGTTGATTCGAGTTAATTCATGAACAAACTTAGGTGCCGGTGTTACCCCCAAGGGGTGCCGGTTTCACCCGCACTGATCGCCAAACGTCGTTTTTATCTTAGTTTTAAAACTTCATTATTCCTTGTAAAATAACAGTTTGAAAGTACTGAAAACCTTCATATCTTGTAGAAAAGAATCGGGGCAATGAGTCTGTGAAAGAAATATAAAAATATTCGCCATCAAGTGCTACTAAAGAATCATTTTCCTTAGGGGGCCGGGCTTACCCCCAGTACCTTTGGTGTTCCAAGGCCTCATTGCGTCGATACTAATGTCGGCAGTCTTATTTGTGTCACTGGTCGTTGCGTCTGTTGCTCTCATTCATGCCGTCCTCTCATTCTATCCTCGGTCGCACCTTTCGACATGTCCCATGCAAGTCCGTCCACATTACTGCTTTGCTTACCATGGTTCTTTTGGTTGTTCTTGTTGATCTCCTAAATATTTTGTCTCGCAACCGCAAATAAAAAAAATGGGAGTGGTTAACGACAAAGCCGAAAAGTACTGTCACTTACATCCACATTCAGACCGCCGACATATACCACCACCCAATGAAATTTATCCTACCAAAAACGTATAACTGATAGCGAATTTATCCACTCCACTGGGTCAGTGCCAACACCTGGAATAATGAAACGACACTGCGACTCAAGACGTAATGATGAAAGAGATGCTAGGCAGTTGTCTACATTCAAAGCTCATGTATTGGTGTGCCAAAACTGACTCAAAATACGCTGCGCAACTATCTATTTTAGAGTGCCCACTGCGCAATAATGGGTCGAATCAAAGCGAAAAAGAATCGTTCTGACAGCAGTTATAGCGGAATTTTTATTCCACTGGGTCAGTGCAAATCTACCCAAGAATGAAAAAACGGCATCACGATTTACGATGCGAGTAAGAGAGAGATGCCAGATAATTGTTTATGAACTAAGAACGTGCGGCGGTGGATTGAAACTGACGAATTTACGGTGCGCTTTGGGCAGCACGTGAGCTGGGTGGAATAAAGAAATTGCGATTAGACTGCAACTGGGATTGACACTGGGAACAAATAAATTCGCGCAGTTAAGACACCTAAATGAGAAAAAAAACATACGGGTACAAACACATACATATTCGCGTTGACGGTGTTGCTGATATTTGTTTGGTTTCTGCGTGCGAAAAAGAAAGAAGGAAATATTTTTGCTTTTGTCTTCACGCACATTTTGACAATTACATACGAGAGTTCACGTAGGTGCGAACAGCCTTCGAAATCTCTTTCAACGCGAATAAACCGAATGCATACACCACACATGTATATATATATATATATATATATATATATATATATATATATATATATATATATATATATATATATATATATATATATATATATATATATATATATATATATATATATATATATATATATTTATATATAGAAAAATAATAATTATGAGAGTAATACATGTAGTAGTTGTTGTGAGAGAAGTGGGAAGGGTTAGTAATGCTACATTATATCTATGAGTGCAATGGATGGACGTTAGGGTTAATATAAACCTCGATTAAGACCTACAGACCCCGCCAGTATTTAGTTTTATTACTTTTTTATTATTTATTATTAGTTTTATTATTTAGTTTTATTATTATTATTTTTATTTTATTTTTTAGTTTTATTTATTTATTAGCTTACTAACTAGTTGGTGAAGAAAGGTAATATTATAAAAATATTCTTCAACCCCACACGCATCCACTGTTGCACAAAAGTTTCCGACACTGGTGGCTGGCCGAACAGCATCTTAAGCGTTGTCATAATTCCGTTGACATTAGATGCGTGCAATAGCCTGCTACTGACAGCTTCGTATGCTCTGCCCCTCAAGCTACGTTGAAGCCGCACAACATTTTCCTCATTGGTGAATCCACACATAGTCGAAGTACTATTAAAAGTGAAGAGAAATAGTGGCCATTCTTCGGGATTTCCGGAAAATCTTGGAAGGTCTTTTGAAATCGCCTGCCTGACAGCTAACTGCTTTCGAGTGATTGGAATCTGATCTTCCTACTCCTATTTATGTCTGCGATTGACCCTCATGGTTGACGAAAGAGAAATATTTTGCGGCGGAACTCTTGAATTGCGCGGAATTGCATAAGCAACGTGCTCATTTGAGGCGATCCGATTATGTTCTAAAATCGTGGCAGGGAGTGAATGCCAATTACCCGAATATGAAGATCTTGAACCTGATTCCGAAAACGCCGAATTTAAACCAGCGTTTGTAAGCGCGGAATTTGATTCAACGTCTTGTTCAATCGGCGATCGATCACTAGCATACGGCATTAATTGATCTTGCAGACGCTCTTTTGTCTCATTCCAGAATTGACTAATTTTCAAATTAGGAACCGATCCTCTTGTGGCCTGTCGCATTTTATTTTCAGCGGTCACCCAATTCTCAGTTCGATTACTGCTTCTAACTGAACCACTCTCACTGACACCCATCGCCAATAGTTTTAGTTTTTGCTCAATGAAAGTTTTCTCTCTGCTTCCTCAGCAGCGATTGCACGTTGTTTCGCTGCCTCACGTCGTTCAAGATCTCTCAAAGCCTCTAGCACAGACTAACAGATATAACACGTCGAACAAATTTCCAATAAAATCATCGTTTGGATGATTCCAGTACTTTACGTTAGTAACACTAGCACCATCTGCTGTCGTGTTCGCGCTGCGTCATGTATTTCGACATCAGCGCCAGCGTTACTGAATGTGTCAAATGGGGAACTACAAAATAAGTATGAGATTGCATGACAGCGCTCTAGGCGACGTTTTCGCGCGATGATTGCTATTCGATTGAAAATTTGAAATGAACGTTATTTGTGGCGATGGAGCTAGGTTTCAGTGTTACGTCTGTTAGTCTGTGCCTCTAGCTTTAGTAGCTCTAGCTTAGCGAACGCTTGTGACGAATTTGTCGATGCGATATTGTCGCTGCAGCACTACTCTGCAATTCGTTGGTGAGTCCAGCGACGCGAAAATTTCTAGCGATGCCATATTGCATGATTATTTCTCGCACAGTACAATGCAGTTTTAAAGTTTTGAAGTAGAATACTTCTCTCAGGAAGTTCGGCTACATAGGGATGTGAAATGAAAATCTAAAATCGAAAAAAGTGAGAAATATGTCCAATTTGAAATGCTAATAAATCGGTTAGTTTTCGATGGATTTTCTTCGTTTTTGCAGCAACCGATTAGAAAATCTTCTAAGATTCCTACTAAATGCAGGAAATTGTAATTTTATTATTAGAACTATTGAACTATTGAAAATTCTTAAGCCTTGTCAAAACACAAAATTCGACCTCTGATTGGTCGTTATACGATTGCTTTCCCAAGCACGGTCGACAGAGTTATGGAGCTAGTAAATTGGGAATGCATTATTTAGCCTATATAAGAGCCTTCATCAGATATTAAACAGATATTTCATCAGATATTAAATTGAACAACTGAAATTTGAAGAACACAAATGAATATTTGAAGAGGTTATATTTTCTCCTTTTGCGCTATAATCCGAAGTTAATTATCTTCATCTACATGCATACTCTGACTATTATTACGTGTTTGTGTCGCTAAGTGTTCGGCTACGGTTATCCAGAACGCAAATGACGGCACGATGCGATTCGGCAAGACGAAATGTGTTGGAATGTATAGCTCTATTTCGCCGTAAAAAGATGACTGACACGCAAGCAGCCGGGTTATCTTTCTTGTAAAAGTATTCTACTTCAACCTTGTGATCGTGGCTTTGCATACAACCTCCCTGTGATTTTTTTGATAAAATTGACATAGTTTTGCGACTAGAAAACAATTAAAACTATTAGAAAATAATACAGTCGCATATTTTGGGACATTTTATGTTGAATCAAAGACTATACTTTATATTAAAATACTACGAAATTCGCTGGAAAATCCTTGTCAGACGAGCGACTCGTCGCTTCCGATTTTTCTCTGCATGCACAATACTACCACTTTGTTGAAGCTGCACACCAGCAGATGAACTTGTTTTCTGGATGCCGTTTGCGTTCTCGCATTTAGCGCAACTCCAGAATAAATTCTCGATCGCTTGTGTGAATCCAACACATTGGAAAAGGTGCCACTTCGAACAATTATCGCACAGTACCATTTTATCGGTATCATCTTCTCGGCAGATCTGACATGCTCGCCCGGGATGTGATTCCTCCGGATCTATTGCGGCCGGCCTTTTTTTTAATTTTTCGACCGCATCGAAGCTGACATAACCGGACTATTTCGTATAAACGAAAATAACAATATGTTGGAAATTGCCAACCGTTGGCATGAATTCCGCAATAATAATCACCAAATAAAACGACCGTGGCATAGGATTTACTGATAAAAGGGTTATTATTTTCCTGTAAGGTTTATAATAGCTCTAAATTACAAACTCAATACTAATTATTAGTTGAGATAGACTTACGTTTAGTATTTTCCCGTGATTGATTCTTCCCGTAAATAACTCGTGATATGTACTTTATTGGACTATCTCCCAGACGGTCTCGAGGTACGACGCTGGCCTAACAAGCCAGTCGTCGTGAGTTCGAGTCTCGGCTCGGGAGAGACTGTTAGTGTCAGTAGGATCGTAGCGCTAGCCCCGCAATTGTCCTGTACACTGAACGGTTGGCTGCGAAGTCTGTGTATAAATAAACAGAAGGTCGAGTTCCGAAACGGAATGTAGCACCAAGGCTTTGCTTTGCTTTTATGTACTTTATTGCCTCACGTTCTTCCAGTCCGTACTACACCTTAGAGTTAAGTTAATTTAAATAATTATAATTATTTGAAATAGAATTAAATTTACCTTAGCGCAGCTGCTTTAGAAAAATAGAAATCTCGGTTCTATTCGGAAGTGTTCCTATCTAACATAATTCTTTTCATTTTAATTTAAGGAGTAAATGTAGTAATGAAGATAGAAAATTAAACTAACTGAAAATATGATTGTAGAAACTGCGAAAAATATAGTTCAGCAGGTGGGAATTCTTTTCAATTTAGGTTTAAATAGAAATCAATTTTAGCATTAACTTTAGGCTTAAGTACATTAATATTTTATTTGTAACCTTTAAATCCAATAACTTATTGAGAAAATAGAAAAAATCTAAAATTAACTCGCAATCACTTTCGATCTCTCCACATGACTTGCAACAACTCTTATCAGACAGCTTGCTGACTTCAGATGACTTGACTGACCGTGTGAGGCACGCCAAATTGGCAAAATTGCTGGATGTGGCCAAATCGACCGTAACATATATTTTAAAAGTGTTCGGGGAGCGTCTGTCGACCGCCAGGAAGCCTGGAAGCGGCGGCAATCGTACTTCGGATGTAGCAGTGACGATGAAGAAGGTGGCAGCAAATTATAAGCGGAATCCTAACCTCTCCATCAGGTACGTCACTGGCAAGCTCATTGTCGCCCATACTAATGTGCAGCGGGCCAAGAAACGTGCCGGGTTGTCGACGTTTAAGACGCTGAAGGTGGCGAACCCAAAACAAAACATCTCGGAAAAGCGGTGGTCCGGAAAACTGTAATCTGCTTACGACGGTGACGAAACTTATGTGAAGGTTGATTTCAGGCAGCTTCCGGGACAGGAATTTTATACCGTACCAGGAAATGGGAAGGTGGCCAAAATTTTCAAAACCATTAAACTATCGAAGTTCCCGAAAAAATACCTCGTCTGGCAGGCCATATGCACGTGTGGTCTAAAAAGCGGCATTTCCATCACTACGAAAACGTCAATCAAGATATCTACGTCCAGAAGTGCCTGGAAAATCGGCTGCTATCATTTCTAGAGCAATATAACAGGCCTGTGCTCTTCGGGTCAGACTTGGCAAGCTGCCACTATGGGAAAAAGGCGATCGAGTGGTACGTTGCGAACAACGTGGTTGTGGTACCCTAAGACCACAACCCTCCGAACAGCCCAGATTTCCGCCCTATCGAACAGTATTGAGACTTGGTCAAACGGAATATCAAAAAAACTAATAAACACATCGATAACGAGCAGCAGAATAAATCGAGCTAGCGTTTGGCGAGGAGTAAGGTCGATAAGACCACTGTACAAAATTTAATGAAAGGGGTTAAGCGAAAGGCACGGTAGTTTGGATTTGGCAAACCAAATTAATAAACGAACATTTTTTCATTTAAATATGTGAGTTGAACTACCAAAATAAGAATAGGAAGATTTTTCTATTATGAATTTTGACTGAAAGACACGATTTTTTTGTCGACCAATTTTTGCGCGTTCCAGTCTTTATACAGAGAGAGATCAAATTTCATTTTCTTTGCTGTCAAAGAATGAGTTATGGTTTATTTTCCAAGTTTCCCAATTTTAAATCATGAAAACTTGAAAACGAATTGATTTATGAAGTAAATCATCGCGAGAATTCTGATTTGGAATATTTTTTAAATACTTTCAATTATTTTGAAAAATTCCGAAACCGTTAGTTTTTTGACGTTGGACTAACGTCTATATCGAAGTTAGGCACCTGAATTTGAAAATCTAGTAATTCAACCGGGGAAAACCAGGGAAAAGTGGTCAGGTTTTGAACGCTTATATATTAGTCATTTCTTTTCAGAATTTCGAGGTTTTGGCATCAACCGATCAGAAATTCTTTTACGGATGAATTTATGTAACAAAAATAACCTATTGTTCGAGATACACTATTGAAAAATTGATAAATCACATCGATTGTCTAAATCATGCCGAGCAACCAATCACCACCTCTCTTCACAAGCACAGTCGACACTAACGGATGCAACCGATCTGACTTTGTAAACAGTCTCACAGCTTTCAACCAATAACGAGCTCGCTTTCGGTAGCTGCAACAGGTGTTTCAACACCGTTTTAAAATGCTTCTTTTATCATTACCACTGAACAGATTCTAAACACCAATGGCTTGATTGATAGGGGAAATATTGCGCAAGATTGTCATATAATAATTTAAATATGTTTTCGATACTAAACTAGTTAAAAGTTGTGTTAAAAGTCGTGCATATTCAACCAATCACAAGCTCGCTTCTTGTTTGCTCGCGGATGGATTTTTGCTTTGGGCTATATAATAGCCTGTGTCGTCTCATAGCAGTCATCAGTTAACAAGTGAAAGGCCACCAGGCCGGTCTTGTATAATCAGCAGCGGTGGCTGATTCCAGCGGCCAAACTGAGCTGCAGCAGAACCAGAGCGGTGGTATCAGGCAGCAGCGGCGGAGGTAGTGGGAAGCTGCATTTCTTCATTCAGTTCGGTGCTCCTTCAATCTGAGTTGGACCCCACCAGCGGTAATCCAATTCAGATATCGTTGGGTGAAAACGTTGGGTGTGTGTGCAGTGTGCACATATAGCGTATGTGCATCTGTATTGCTATGACATTTGCGATGATAGGGATGGTGCTGTTGCGTGTGTATGGCTAGCTATAGCGTGTGTAAGACACTAGCATGTGTAGCATATTATGGCTATTGCGTGTATATCTTCAGCGTGTGTACGGATAGTTATAGCTTGTGTGTGGATAGCTGCTGCGTGTGTAATGATTAGTTATAGCGTATGTATGGATAGTAATAGCACTTGGTTGGATAGCTTATGCGTGTTGTATAGATAGTTGTATCGGATGTATGGAAAGGAATAGCGTGTGTATGGATAGCTATAGCTACAGCGTGTGTATGAATAGTTTTAACGCGTGTTTAGATAGTTATAGCATGTGTGTGAATAACTATAGCGGGTGTTTATCGAAGATTATTATTGTCATTGAAAATATTAAAACGTCTCAACGAACACAGTTGTGAATTTGATTTTACAGCAGCGATTTTAACTTCTTCAGCCAGTCTTTATTCATCGAGGAAAAATTATTACCTATGAACGATCAACACTTATTTACTAGAAATTTGATTTAGATCAAAACGGGTTCTTTTGAGTATCATAAGTTATTGGTAAAAAGAGTTGCAAGTTTTCTCAATGAGCATTCATTAAATTTTCGTTTTTGTTTCTCGGTGCGCGGTTTTGATTTTGTTTCTCGCACACAGAGAAAGAAACAAACTTGTCGCTATCGTGAAAAATAACAAAACAATTAGAAATGCTCTAAATCACAACTGAAGAAGTTAAGATATTTTCCTGTCACTCGCCAAAACCTTGATAACAACTACCGAAAAACGTGTGATTGAGCTCTTGCTATATTGAGTTATTGAACCAAACGTTTTTTTTTTTTTTTTTTCAAATACATGAAGTTATATGCTGGGCTGGAACTAACCTAGCATGAGTTTTATCGATTAAATGTCAAACAATTTTCAAATTTAAAATTTTCGGTTGAATCGTTCTGGGCTCCAATTTCAGATAGTTTCGTAAAGTTTGCTTTTTGCTTAGATAGGAAAATTTTACCAATTCGCTCAATTAAATGATTGTCTTGGTAGTGCAGCAAACAAAAGGTTGATTCGAATATGTATGAAATGACAGCGATTAAATAAAAAATATCCATTCTTTTAGTATATATTATTATTTATAACGTTTTAACGTCTCAGCATCCAGAAATGCACTGTTAGATAAAATTGCAGCAAATACTAGAGTTGCAATTCTCTCTATTATTTGTTTTAATGGAATATAAGAATACCGTAGTCCAACGTCATGCGGTCGTGTCTTGAATACCACCCTCCTACTTTTTTATTTTCATTTCTCTATCTTGGACTTTATACCAAAAGTTTTGTAACAACTCCAGGGTCTTTAAAAAATTCCCTACACATGGGTGGAGGACTTGGCTGTGATTCGTCAAGCGTATTTCCTAACACAAAGCTTGATTAGAAAAATAATAATATAAATAACATTATAATAATAACATAATAGTAACAATTTATTAAGATAAACAAAATAATTGTATTCGCTTGTTTTTTTATTACGCTTGACTTATCACACCGCCGGTTCTAGTTTCGCATGACGTAATAAAACTAAATACTGGCGGGGTCTGTAGGTCTTAATCGAGGTTTATATTAACCCGAACGTCCATCCATTGCACTCATAGATATAATGTAGCATTACTAACCCTTCCCACTTCTCTCACAACAACTACTACATGTATTACTCTCATAATTATTATTTTTCTATATATATAAATATATATATATATATATATATATATATATATATATATATATATATATATATATATATATATATATATATATATATATATATATATATATATATATATATATATATATATATATATATATATATATATATATATATATATATATATATATATATATATATATATATATATATATATATATATATATATATATATATATATATATATATATATATATATATATATATATATATATATATATATATATATATATATATATATTTATATATATATATATATATATATATATATATATATATATATATATATATATATATATATATATATATAGAGAGAGAGAGAGAGAGAGAGAGAGAGAAATAATAATAATGAGAGTAATACATGTAGTAGTTGTTGTGAGAGAAGTGGGAAGGGTTAGTAATGCTACATTATATCTATGAGTGCAATGGATGGACGTTAGGGTTCATATAAACCTCGATTAAGACCTACAGACCCCGCCAGTATTTAGTTTTATTACGTCATGCGAAACTAAAACCGGCGGTGTGATAAGTCAAGCGTAATAAAAAAACAAGCGAATACAATTATTTTGTTTATCTTAATAAATTGTTACTATTATGTTATTATTATAATGTTATTTATATTATTATTTTTCTAATCAAGCTTTGTGTTAGGAAATACGCTTGACGAATCACAACCAAGTCCTCCACCCATGTGTAGGGAATTTTTTAAAGACCCTGGAGTTGTTACAAAACTTTTGGTATGAAGTCCAAGATAGAGAAATGAAAATAAAAAAGTAGGAGGGTGGTATTCAAGACACGACCGCATGACGTTGGACTACGGTATTCTTATATTCCATTAAAACAAATAATAGAGAGAATTGCAACTCTAGTATCTAACAGTGCATTTCTGGATGCTGAGATGTTAAAACGTTATAAATAATAATATATACTAAAAGAATGGATATTTTTTATTTAATCGCTGTCATTTCATACATATTCGAATCAACCTTTTGTTTGCTGCACTACCAAGACAATCATTTAATTGAGCGAATTGGTAAAATTTTCCTATCTAAGCAAAAAGCAAACTTTACGAAACTATCTGAAATTGGAGCCCAGAACGATTCAACCGAAAATTTTAAATTTGAAAATTGTTTGACATTTAATCGATAAAACTCATGCTAGGTTAGTTCCAGCCCAGCATATAACTTCATGTATTTGAAAAAAAAAAAAAAAACGTTTGGTTCAATAACTCAATATAGCAAGAGCTCAATCACACGTTTTTCGGTAGTTGTTATCAAGGTTTTGGCGAGTGACAGGAAAATATCTTAACTTCTTCAGTTGTGATTTAGAGCATTTCTAATTGTTTTGTTATTTTTCACGATAGCGACAAGTTTGTTTCTTTCTCTGTGTGCGAGAAACAAAATCAAAACCGCGCACCGAGAAACAAAAACGAAAATTTAATGAATGCTCATTGAGAAAACTTGCAACTCTTTTTACCAATAACTTATGATACTCAAAAGAACCCGTTTTGATCTAAATCAAATTTCTAGTAAATAAGTGTTGATCGTTCATAGGTAGTAATTTTTCCTCGATGAATAAAGACTGGCTGAAGAAGTTAAAATCGCTGCTGTAAAATCAAATTCACAACTGTGTTCGTTGAGACGTTTTAATATTTTCAATGACAATAATAATCTTCGATAAACACCCGCTATAGTTATTCACACACATGCTATAACTATCTAAACATGCGTTAAAACTATTCATACACACGCTGTAGCTATAGCTATCCATACACACGCTATTCCTTTCCATACATCCGATACAACTATCTATACAACACGCATAAGCTATCCAACCAAGTGCTATTACTATCCATACATACGCTATAACTAATCATTACACACGCAGCAGCTATCCACACACAAGCTATAACTATCCGTACACACGCTGAAGATATACACGCAATAGCCATAATATGCTACACATGCTAGTGTCTTACACACGCTATAGCTAGCCATACACACGCAACAGCACCATCCCTATCATCGCAAATGTCATAGCAATACAGATGCACATACGCTATATGTGCACACTGTACACACACCCAACGTTTTCACCCAACGATATCTGAATTGGATTACCGCTGGTGGGGTCCAACTCAGATTGAAGGAGCACCGAACTGAATGAAGAAATGCAGCTTCCCACTACCTCCGCCGCTGCTGCCTGATACCACCGCTCTGGTTCTGCTGCAGCTCAGTTTGGCCGCTGGAATCAGCCACCGCTGCTGATTATACAAGACCGGCCTGGTGGCCTTTCACTTGTTAACTGATGACTGCTATGAGACGACACAGGCTATTATATAGCCCAAAGCAAAAATCCATCCGCGAGCAAACAAGAAGCGAGCTTGTGATTGGTTGAATATGCACGACTTTTAACACAACTTTTAACTAGTTTAGTATCGAAAACATATTTAAATTATTATATGACAATCTTGCGCAATATTTCCCCTATCAATCAAGCCATTGGTGTTTAGAATCTGTTCAGTGGTAATGATAAAAGAAGCATTTTAAAACGGTGTTGAAACACCTGTTGCAGCTACCGAAAGCGAGCTCGTTATTGGTTGAAAGCTGTGAGACTGTTTACAAAGTCAGATCGGTTGCATCCGTTAGTGTCGACTGTGCTTGTGAAGAGAGGTGGTGATTGGTTGCTCGGCATGATTTAGACAATCGATAGTTTTTTTTTAAATTAGTTTATTTGACACGGCACGATACATTTTCTGTTTTACTGAGCCAAGTACAATTCGTTTTAATTCTACGTTAGCAGGGAAAAGAGGGAGGCCTTTTCTTTATTCTCGCGGCCGACTACGAGCTAGTGGGGATTTAAGGTGAGAGGAGGGGAGATACAATTTTGACTTAAAACTATTTTGGAACTTTGTTTTTCAACTGGTAGAGCAATTGTATTCTTGTTTGTTGTGGGTTCAAAATATTTGTGTAAGCATAGTTGCGGGCTCTTCGTTTCCGTGTCTTCAGCATAGCATATTTGTATCCTTAATCTGACAAATAGACAAAGAAAATTTTAAATTTTAATGTCAGCGTTTTTCAGAAAGCAGTATAACTGTGTCATGTACTGGAGATCACCGCTTCCCAGAATGTCTCTAACGGGTACGTTCGGTTGTTTTCCTCGGGCCCGAAGGTAATCTATAAGCTCGGACCTAACACCACAGTATTCGGTACACGACCAAACAACATGCTCGATGTCATGGTAGCCATCGCCACAAACGCAGTGATTACTGTCTACAAGCCCTATACGAAAGAGATGCGTGTTTAACGTGTAGTGATTGGACATAAGTCTAGACATCACGCGAATGAAGTCCCGACCTACATCCAACCCCTTGAACCATGCTTTCGTCGATACCTTAGGAAAAATGGAATGTAGCCACCGTCCCAGTTCATCTGAGTTCCATGATGATTGCCAACTGTTGAGTGTTCTCTGACGCAAAATGCTATAAAATTCATCATAAGCAATTGGTCTTTCATAAATATCGCCATCAATAGCATCCACCTTAGCTAAAGAGTCAGCCTTTTCGTTACCCGGAATCGAGCAATGAGAAGGGACCCACGCTAAGGTAACCCGGTAATTTTTATCTGTTAAAGCACTTAAAAACCACCGTATTTTCCCCAGGAAATACGGGGTGTGCTTCACAGGCTTCATCGATCGCAGAGCCTCAATGGCACTGAGACTGTCTGTGAAGATGAAGTAGTGGTCTGTGGGTAGGGTTTCGATGATTCCAAGAGAGTACTGAATAGCAGCAAGTTCTGCGACGTACACGGAAGCAGGAGCATCGAGTTTGTAGGAGGCGGTAAAATTTTCGTGGAAAACACCGAAGCCAGTGGACTCATCTAGATTAGATCCGTCAGTGTAAAACCTTTTATCATAACTAACATGTTTGAACTTATTCGAAAAAATCTTAGGGATCTCTTGGGGTCGCAATTGATCCGGGATACCAGAAATGTCTTGTTTCATGGTGGTGTCGAAAAATATAGCATTATTAGAAGTATCTAAAAGTGCGACATTGGAGGAATCGTATGAAGAAGGATTAATATCTTGAGCCATATAGTCAAAATATAAAGTCATAAATCTGGATTGAAATTGAAGGTCGACCAACCTCTCGAAATTTTCAATTATTAATGGGTTCCTAACTGTGCATCGAATTAGCAACCGGTAAGAGAGATTCCAAAAACGATGTTTCAACGGAGGAATACCCGCTAACACTTCAAGACTCATCGTATGGGTCGACTGCATGCAACCCAAGGCAATACGCAAACAACGATATTGTATTCTCTCTAATTTTATAATGTGCGTGTTCGCGGCGGAGCGGAAGCAGAAACAGCCGTACTCAAGAACTGACAATATCGTTGTTTGGTAAAGCCTTAGAAGGTCTCCTGGGTGGGCTCCCCAGCAGGTTCCGGTAATCGTACGAAGAAAATTAATCCTCTGTTGGCATTTTCGTGTCAGATACCTAATATGACAAGCCCAGGTGCATTTAGAGTCGAACCAGACCCCGAGATATTTAGCGACTAAAACCTGAGAGATCGTTTTACCCGTTAGTAGGAGCTGCAGCTGAGCTGGGTTATGCTTCCTAGAAAAAACGACCAACTCAGTTTTCTCCGGAGAGAATTCGATACCCAGCTTAAGAGCCCATTCAGACAAATTGTCTAAGGTATCTTGCAATGGTCCTTGCAGATCGCTAGCCTCGCTACCAGTAATGGATACAACGCTATCGTCTGCAAGTTGCCTTAGCGTGCATGAATTTGCAAGACATTCATCGATGTCATTGACGTAAAAATTATATAAGAGAGGACTTAAACATGAGCCCTGGGGAAGGCCCATGTAACTAATTCGGGAAGTTGTCGAATCGCCATGTGAGAAATACATATGCTTTTCTGACAACAGATTGAGCAAAAAGTTATTCAAATTTAGTGAAAGTCCCTGCGAATGAAGTTTCGCGCTTAAAACTTCTACAGAGACAGAGTCAAAAGCCCCCTTAATATCCAAGAACGCAGAAGCCATTTGCTCTTTTCGAGCAAATGCGAGTTGAATTTCAGTAGAAAGCAACGCTAGGCAATCGTTCGTCCCTTTGCCCCGGCGAAAGCCAAATTGAGTATCTGAAAGTAAACCGTTTGTTTCGACCCATTTGTCTAACCGTAAGAGGATCATTTTCTCCATTAATTTCCGGAGGCAAGAGAGCATTGCAATCGGCCTATATGAATTGTGATCAGAGGCAGGTTTCCCGGGTTTCCGAATAGCAATGACTTTTACCTCCCTCCAGTCATGCGGAACAATATTTAGCTCAAGAAACTTGTTGAACAAGTCCAACAAGCGTCTTTTTGCAGAGTCGGGTAGATTCTTCAACAGGTTGAATTTTATTCTATCTAACCCTGGAGCCTTATTGTTGCACGACAGGAGAGCCATTGAAAATTCCAACATCGAAAATGGAGGCTCTTCCGTAGTTACTATAAACGCGTCGCGAAAGGTTTTCTGTTCCGGTACAGAGTCCGGACAGACCTTTTTGGCAAAATCGAGTATCCAGCGATCTGAATACTCCTCACTCTCATTCGAAACGTCACGGTTCCGCATGCGCCTGGCGGTATCCCAAAGAGTGCTCATCGCTGTTTCCCTCGACAACGCGTTTACGAACCGCCGCCAGTACCCGCGTTTTTTCGCCTTTACTAAGCTCTTCATCTGCCTGCCCAGTGCCTCGTACTTTCGTAGTAGGTTGACAGTGCCGTACTCCCGGTAGTCCTTATACGCCGCGGACCTTCGCGCGTACAGCTCAGAGCACTCTTTGTCCCACCATTTGTTGGGAGGGCGTTGTCTAATCGTTACCCCGGGTATCGGTTTCGTCTGAGCTTGCGTCGCGGCGTCGATTATCAAGCCAGCTAAGAACGCGTATTCTTCCTCCGGAGGAAGTTCCTCGTGAGTCTCGATAGATTCCGCTATAATAGACTCATAACGCTTCCAATCAATATTACGTGTAAGGTCGTAGGAAATATTGATTGGGTTCGGGGGAGTTGAACCATTAGCAATTGATATAACGATTGGAAGATGATCACTACCGTGGGGATCGTTGATTACTTTCCACTGGCAATCTAACGCTAGTGATGTCGAGCAGAGGGATAGGTCAAGCACGCTTTCACGTGCCGGAGGATTAGGTACGCGTGTCGCTTCCCCAGTATTCAAAACTGTCATATTGAAGTCGTCGATCAAGTTACAGATTAAAGAAGATCGGTTGTCGTCGTACAGCGACCCCCATAGCGAACAGTGAGAGTTAAAATCTCCCAAAATCAAAAAAGGTGCGGGAAGCAATTCTGCTATATCAAGGAGTTGCTTCTGTTCAATCCGCGCGGATGGGGGAATATATAACGAAACAAGGCAAAGGTCTTTTCCATTCATATTCGTTTGAATGGCAACAACTTCAATATTCGAGATCGAGGGGAGGTCAATTCTGAAAAAAGAATAGCACTTTTTGATCCCTAAAAGTACCCCTCCACCGTGTGAGTCTCGATCTCGACGAATGATGTTAAAATCGTGGAAATTAAGTTGGTCATTTGAATTGAGAAAAGTTTCACAAAGCGCGAACGCATCACAATTGTATGTGTTTATCAAATGTGAAAATAAATCAAATTTGGGGATGATACTTCTGCAGTTCCACTGTAACACAGTGACAAAATTCCTAACCTCTTTCAACGAATTAGTCATCGAAAGATACGATAGCTGAAATGAGGGGCCAAGTTGCTGTGAGTTGCTTCAAAAAGGTTTTCACTGTTGGGAGAAGGGCAAGAAGAATGTTTTGAAGGGGATCTGGTATGTTGAATGTTTTAAATATCCAGTCCACAATATCAGAGAATTTTATGAACCCTGTTTCTTTTATGTCTTCTGATCGAGAAATGGGTGCCCGAGGGGTTTTTGGTGCCCCAGGAAGCGGTGGGTACTCCTGGTTTGATTTGAAATTAAAACCGGGGGGTACTTGCTTCGGTTTTTCTTCACCGCTTCCTTTTTGTGTTGTCTTATTGGTCATTCCGCTAGGGGTTATCTTACGACCTTTACGAGAAAGATTAGGAGAGTTGAGCATTCTCCTCTTCCTAGATCCCTCTGGCAAGGCATAGGAACACCCTTCGACGGGATCGTCAGATGTACCCTCATCGGTTGGCAAAAAGGAAAAGATGTTTCCTGTCGAGGGTGGCTCAGCCCTCTTAAGCATTTCTGCAAAAGAGCGCTTTGATCGTTCCTTAAGGGAACGCTTAATTTTTTCCTCGCGCTGTTTGTACGCGGGACATGCCGGAAGGTCATGCCGAGTTCCCTCGCAATAAAGACACTTTTCAGTATCCCCACTGCAAGCGTTCTCAGCATGATTGCCTCCGCACTTGCTACAGCGTGCCTTGTTGCAGCAGTAGGTGGCTGTGTGACCTAACTGCTTACAGTTTTGGCAATGCATGACCCGCGGTACGAACAGGCGTACAGGTAGACGAACCCTGTCCAAGCGGACGTAGTTCGGCAGCGCGGATCCGGCGAATGTTACTCGGAAGGAATCCGAAGGGAGGAATTTCTTCTTCCCTTCTTCGATGGATACTGAATGCAATTGCTTGCAATCCAGTATCTTTACACTTTGCATCAAGGGGTTTTTAAAGCAGCCAACTCCATGACGCAAAATGTCATCGACAGTGAGATTCCCCTCGGTAACCACACCGTCGATTTCTACATCCTTGGCAGGGATGTACACGCGATACTCTCTCGTGAAGAGCTCGTAGCCAGCAATTTCGTTTGCTTGCTTCAAGCTACTCACGACAACTCGCAGTTTGTTCGGCCTCACCTTCGTAATCTCGGTTACGGCCGAAAAATGTTTTGCCAGGTCTTTGCCAATTTGGATAATATTCAATGGCTTCTTTATGGGCCGGAAAAAAACAACGTAGGGACCGCCAGCGGCATCTGGGTAAGCTTTTACCCGTACTTCCGGTACTCTTGGTACAGGACTTGGCAAAGGGGAGGGCACAGGGGAAGGTAGGGGTGTGCTGATGGGAGAAATTTCAATTTCTTCCCCGTTTGTTTCCACCTCCAGGAAAAGTTGCACCTGCATGTCGTCCATTTTGCGGGAGCGTTACGCTCTACCGCACACAAACGATAAATATTCGAATATGGGGGGGGGTTCAAGTAGTTGATGTTAAATTTTAAAAACAATTTTTCAATCTACAATGGATCAAATAAAAAAAAAGACAGTAATACTAATACTAATAACAATAGTAATAATAATAATAATAATAATAATAATTATAGTAATAGTATTAATAATAACAATAATAATATCAATAATAATATTAATAATAATATTATAACATAGTAATAATATTGATAATAATAGTAAAAATTCTAAAGGTAATACTTCACCGAACGTCTAAGTCACGACCTCACGGCTGATAGTAGGATTAATCGAGCGTCTCCGCAGAACAAACAATGACGATCCAGCTTCGTGTTGAGACACAGTGGCCGTGTCCTACACGCGACCTTGTAGATGCCACTTGTAGTTGACTTCCACTCGCTCGATCGTATGATGGTCCGTGCTGCTAGCGGGGTAACAGCGGTGCGGGAGAATTATTCTTGCTGATATATCAGCTGCGTATCGAATCACTGGCGGGGTAGCCTGCCCCTACCAGTGTGCAGATGTTTCTGCCGATATATAACAGTCTATTGTTATTGCGCAGCACGAGAACTAATCGACAAAAAAACACCCGTACGATAACTCGTGTATTGTTATTTTGCGAACTCAAACGGAGATAAACAATTTGCGTCTAATCGAGACGAAAGCAAAACAACGAATGAAGACAATCGATGTGATTTATCAATTTTTCAATAGTGTATCTCGAACAATAGGTTATTTTTGTTACATAAATTCATCCGTAAAAGAATTTCTGATCGGTTGATGCCAAAACCTCGAAATTCTGAAAAGAAATGACTAATATATAAGCGTTCAAAACCTGACCACTTTTCCCTGGTTTTCCCCGGTTGAATTACTAGATTTTCAAATTCAGGTGCCTAACTTCGATATAGACGTTAGTCCAACGTCAAAAAACTAACGGTTTCGGATTTTTTCAAAATAATTGAAAGTATTTAAAAAATATTCCAAATCAGAATTCTCGCGATGATTTACTTCATAAATCAATTCGTTTTCAAGTTTTCATGATTTAAAATTGGGAAACTTGGAAAATAAACCATAACTCATTCTTTGACAGCAAAGAAAATGAAATTTGATCTCTCTCTGTATAAAGACTGGAACGCGCAAAAATTGGTCGACAAAAAATCGTGTCTTTCAGTCAAAATTCATAATAGAAAAATCTTCCTATTCTTATTTTGGTAGTTCAACTCACATATTTAAATGAAAAAATGTTCGTTTATTAATTTGGTTTGCCAAATCCAAACTACCGTGCCTTTCGGTCTTATCGACCTTACTCCTCGCCAAACGCTAGCTCGATTTATTCTGCTGCTCGTTATCGATGTGTTTATTAATTTTTTTGATATTCCGTTTGACCAAGTCTCAATACTGTTCGATAGGGCGGAAATCTGGGCTGTTCGGAGGGTTGTGGTCTTAGGGTACCACAACCACGTTGTTCGCAACGTACCACTCGATCGCCTTTTTCCCATAGTGGCAGCTTGCCAAGTCTGACCCGAAGAGCACAGGCCTGTTATATTGCTCTAGAAATGATAGCAGCCGATTTTCCAGGCACTTCTGGACGTAGATATCTTGATTGACGTTTTCGTAGTGATGGAAATGCCGCTTTTTAGACCACACGTGCATATGGCCTGCCAGACGAGGTATTTTTTCGGGAACTTCGGTAGTTTAATGGTTTTGAAAATTTTGGCCACCTTCCCATTTCCTGGTACGGTATAAAATTCCTGTCCCGGAAGCTGCCTGAAATCAACCTTCACATAAGTTTCGTCACCGTCGTAAGCAGATTACAGTTTTCCGGACCACCGCTTTTCCGAGATGTTTTGTTTTGGGTTCGCCACCTTCAGCGTCTTAAACGTCGACAACCCGGCACGTTTCTTGGCCCGCTGCACATTAGTATGGGCGACAATGAGCTCGCCAGTGACGTACCTGATGGAGAGGTTAGGATTCCGCTTATAATTTGCTGCCACCTTCTTCATCGTCACTGCTACATCCGAAGTACGATTGCCGCCGCTTCCAGGCTTCCTGGCGGTCGACAGACGCTCCCCGAACACTTTTAAAATATATGTTACGGTCGATTTGGCCACATCCAGCAATTTTGCCAATTTGGCGTGCCTCACACGGTCAGTCAAGTCATCTGAAGTCAGCAAGCTGTCTGATAAGAATTGTTGCAAGTCATGTGAAGAGATCGAAAGTGATTGCGAGTTAATTTTAGATTTTTTTTATTTTCTCAATAAGTTATTGGATTTAAAGGTTACAAATAGAATATTAATGTACTTAAGCCTAAAGTTAATGCTAAAATTGATTTCTATTTAAACCTAAATTGAAAAGAATTATGTTAGATAGGAACACTTCCGAATAGAACCGAGATTTCTATTTTTTTGCTATAAAGCAGCTGCGCCAAGGTAAATTTAATTCTATTTCAAATAATTATAATTATTTAAATTAACTTAACTCTAAGGTGTAGTACGGACTGGAAGAACGTTAAGCAATAAAGTACATAAAAGCAAAGCCTTGGTGCTACATTCCGATTCGGAACCCGACCTTCTGTTTATTTATACACAGACTTCGCAGCCAACCGTTCAGTGTACAGGACAATTGCGGGGCTAGCGCTACGATCCTACTGACACTAACAGTCTCTCCCGAGCCGAGACTCGAACTCACGACGACTGGCTTGTTAGGCCAGCGTCGTACCTCGAGACCGTCTGGGAGATAGTCCAATAAAGTACATATCACGAGTTATTGACGGGAAGAATCAATCACGGGAAAATACTAAACGTAAGTCTATCTCAACTAATAATTAGTATTGAGTTTGTAATTTAGAGCTATTATAAACCTTACAAGAAAATAATAACCCTTTTATCAGTAAATCCTATGCCACGGTCGTTTTATTTGGGGATTATTATTGCGGAATTCATGCCAACGGTTGGCAATTTCTAACATATTGTTATTTTCGTTTATACGAAATAGTCCGGTTATGTCAGCTTCGATGCGGTCGAAAAATTAAAAAGTAGGAGGGTGGTATTCAAGACACGACCGCATGACGTTGGACTACGGTATTCTTATATTCCATTGAAACAAATAATAGAGAGAATTGCAACTCTAGTGTTTGCTGCAATTTTATCTAACAGTGCATTTCTGGATGCTGAGACGTTAAAACGTTATAAATAATAATATATACTAAAAGAATGGATATTTTTTATTCAATCGCTGTCATTTCATACATATTCGAATCAACCTTTTGTTTGCTGCACTACCAAGACAATCATTTAATTGAGCGAATTGATAAAATTTTCCTATCTAAGCAAAAAGCAAACTTTACGAAACTATCTGAAATTGGAGCCCAGAACGATTCAACCGAAAATTTTAAATTTGAAAATTGTTTGACATTTAATCGATAAAACTCATGCTAGGTTAGTTCCAGCCCAGCATATAACTTCATGTATTTGAAAAAAAAAAAAAAAAAAAAACGTTTGGTTCAATAACTCAATATAGCAAGAGCTCAATCACACGTTTTTCGGTAGTTGTTATCAAGGTTTTGGCGAGTGACAGGAAAATATCTTAACTTCTTCAGTTGTGATTTAGAGCATTTCTAATTGTTTTGTTATTTTTCACGATAGCGACAAGTTTGTTTCTTTCTCTGTGTGCGAGAAACAAAATCAAAACCGCGCACCGAGAAACAATAACGAAAATTTAATGAATGCTCATTGAGAAAACTTGCAACTCTTTTTACCAATAACTTATGATACTCAAAAGAACCCGTTTTGATCTAAATCAAATTTCTAGTAAATAAGTGTTGATCGTTCATAGGTAATAATTTTTCCTCGATGAATAAAGACTGGCTGAAGAAGTTAAAATCGCTGCTGTAAAATCAAATTCACAACTGTGTTCGTTGAGACGTTTTAATATTTTCAATGACAATAATAATCTTCGATAAACACCCGCTATAGTTATTCACACACATGCTATAACTATCTAAACACGCGTTAAAACTATTCATACACACGCTGTAGCTATAGCTATCCATACACACGCTATTCCTTTCCATACATCCGATACAACTATCTATACAACACGCATAAGCTATCCAACCAAGTGCTATTACTATCCATACATACGCTATAACTAATCATTACACACGCAGCAGCTATCCACACACAAGCTATAACTATCCGTACACACGCTGAAGATATACACGCAATAGCCATAATATGCTACACATGCTAGTGTCTTACACACGCTATAGCTAGCCATACACACGCAACAGCACCATCCCTATCATCGCAAATGTCATAGCAATACAGATGCACATACGCTATATGTGCACACTGCACACACACCCAACGTTTTCACCCAACGATATCTGAATTGGATTACCGCTGGTGGGGTCCAACTCAGATTGAAGGAGCACCGAACTGAATGAAGAAATGCAGCTTCCCACTACCTCCGCCGCTGCTGCCTGATACCACCGCTCTGGTTCTGCTGCAGTTCAGTTTGGCCGCTGGAATCAGCCACCGCTGCTGATTATACAAGACCGGCCTGGTGGCCTTTCACTTGTTAACTGATGACTGCTATGAGACGACACAGGCTATTATATAGCCCAAAGCAAAAATCCATCCGCGAGCAAACAAGAAGCGAGCTTGTGATTGGTTGAATATGCACGACTTTTAACACAACTTTTAACTAGTTTAGTATCGAAAACATATTTAAATTATTATATGACAATCTTGCGCAATATTTCCCCTATCAATCAAGCCATTGGTGTTTAGAATCTGTTCAGTGGTAATGATAAAAGAAGCATTTTAAAACGGTGTTGAAACACCTGTTGCAGCTACCGAAAGCGAGCTCGTTATTGGTTGAAAGCTGTGAGACTGTTTACAAAGTCAGATCGGTTGCATCCGTTAGTGTCGACTGTGCTTGTGAAGAGAGGTGGTGATTGGTGGCTCGGCATGATTTAGACAATCGATGTGATTTATCAATTTTTCAATAGTGTATCTCGAACAATAGGTTATTTTTGTTACATAAATTCATCCGTAAAAGAATTTCTGATCGGTTGATGCCAAAACCTCGAAATTCTGAAAAGAAATGACTGATATATAAGCGTTCAAAACCTGACCACTTTTCCCTGGTTTTCCCCGGTTGAATTACTAGATTTTCAAATTCAGGTGCCTAACTTCGATATAGACGTTAGTCCAACGTCAAAAAAAAGGCCGGCCGCAATAGATCCGGAGGAATCACATCCCGGGCGAGCATGTCAGATCTGCCGAGAAGATGATACCGATAAAATGGTACTGTGCGATAATTGTTCGAAGTGGCACCTTTTCCAATGTGTTGGATTCACACAAGCGATCGAGAATTTATTCTGGAGTTGCGCTAAATGCAAGAACGCAAACGGCATCCAGAAAACAAGTTCATCTGCTGGTGTGCAGCTTCAACAAAGTGGCAGTATTGTGCATGCAGAGGAAAATCGGAAGCGACGAGTCGCTCGTCTGACAAGGATTTTCCAGCGAATTTCGTAGTATTTTAATATAAAGTATAGTCTTTGATTCAACATAAAATGTCCCAAAATATGCGACTGTATTATTTTCTAATAGTTTGAATTGTTTTCTAGTCGCAAAACTATGTCAATTTTATCAAAAAAACTTTAAAACTGCATTGTACTGTGCGAGAAATAATCATGCAATATGGCATCGCTAGAAATTTTCGCGTCGCTGGACTCACCAACGAATTGCAGAGTAGTGCTGCAGCGACAATATCGCATCGACAAATTCGTCACAAGCGCTCGCTAAGCTAGAGCTACTAAAGCTAGAGGCACAGACTAACAGACGTAACACTGAAACCTAGCTCCATCGCCACAAATAACGTTCATTTCAAATTTTCAATCGAATAGCAATCATCGCGCGAAAACGTCGCCTGGAGCGCTGTCATGCAATCTCATACTTATTTTGTAGTTCCCCATTTGACACATTCAGTAACGCTGGCGCTGATGTCGAAATACATGACGCAGCGCGAACACGACAGCAGATGGTGCTAGTGTTACTAACATAAAGTACTGGAATCATCCAAACGATGATTTTATTGGAAATTTGTTCGACGTGTTATGTCTGTTAGTCTGTGCTAGAGGCTTTGAGAGATCTTGAACGACGTGAGGCAGCGAAACAACGTGCAATCGCTGCTGAGGAAGCAGAGAGAAAACTTTCATTGAGCAAAAACTCGAACTATTGGCGATGGGTGTCAGTGAGAGTGGTTCAGTTAGAAGCAGTAATCGAACTGAGAATTGGGTGACCGCTGAAAATAAAATGCGACAGGCCACAACAGGATCGGTTCCTAATTTGAAAATTAGTCAATTCTGGAATGAGACAAAAGAGCGTCTGCAAGATCAATTAATGCCGTATGCTAGTGATCGATCGCCGATTGAACAAGACGTTGAATCAAATTCCGCGCTTACAAACGCTGGTTTAAATTCGGCGTTTTCGGAATCAGGTTCAAGATCTTCATATTCGGGTAATTGGCATTCACTCCCTGCCACGATTTTAGAACATAATCGGATCGCCTCAAATGAGCACGTTGCTTATGCAATTCCGCGCAATTCAAGAGTTCCGCCGCAAAATATTTCTCTTTCGTCAACCATGAGGGTCAATCGCAGACACAAATAGGAGTAGGAAGATCAGATTCCAATCACTCGAAAGCAGTTAGCTGTCAGGCAGGCGATTTCAAAAGACCTCCCAAGATTTTCCGGAAATCCCGAAGAATGGCCACTATTTCTCTTCACTTTTAATAGTACTTCGACTATGTGTGGATTCACCAATGAGGAAAATGTTGTGCGGCTTCAACGTAGCTTGAGGGGCAGAGCATACGAAGCTGTCAGTAGCAGGCTATTGCACGCATCTAATGTCAACGGAATTATGACAACGCTTAAGATGCTGTTCGGCCAGCCACCAGTGTCGGAAACTTTTGTGCAACAGTGGATGCGTGTGGGGTTGAAGAATATTTTTATAATATTACCTTTCTTCACCAACTAGTTAGTAAGCTACCCAAGTAACCGAAAGTTTAGATAAATCTTGAAGCTATAACTTTTAAGTTCATATGAAGTTCAAACAAGGTTTCTTGGAACTTTCATGCACTTTCATGATTAGAGGGGCCAAAGCTAGTGTTTGAGAAACTACAGGCTTCATAAAGTGCGACCTCCACTTGTTTGGCTGATTCAAGTACACTTAAAGTTCAGTCAAATTCTTTTTTACTACTGCTTGATTGATAAACATTCGAAGCTGAACTGTGTCCACTGAGAGCATACTAAACAGCATGACGGTTTACAAGAAGATTCATTGCATCCATCAAATGCCTCTGTTGGTGCCATGTAAGTTTGTTATTATTTTGTCAATTGTTCCTAAGCGAAACATTGATGTGATAGATTTTTCAAAAAAATAAAAAAGAATGGTTTATTCTATTATCGGCGCAAGAAACTGTTGCGTGAGTGAGAAGTAGAGAATGTGTCCGCTCCGAAAACTTCTGAGACAGGTAATATTATTTTAATAACATTGAAGTGAAATTATTGTTGTTTTTTTCAGAAGCAGAGAATGTTTGTTTCCAACTACCATGCTCTTCAACACATAAAAAATTACAGGAGGGTTGTGTGCAAAGCCACGATCGCAAGGTTGAAGTAGAATACTTTTACAAGGAAGATAACCCGGCTGCTTGCGTGTCAGTCATTTGTCGCAACTAGATGGCTCATGTGATGTCAGAATGAGTCAACTTTTCATTGAATGCATTTGCTAGTGCCCGCTATTGCACAGAGACTGCATTTCACCAAAGTGCCTCACTGCATTAGCTGCTATCGATGCTAATACGCGCTGGAACTGCTACGCTACCCGTAGTCATGACACAGTTGTGGCTGCTATCCGCTATCGCTGGTATCCACTGCACTGCTACTGCTGCTGCTAAGGGAGGACTGCTGTTGTCGCTGTCTGAAACTATTATGAGCGGCTTCGGCTGAAATATATAGGCCAAATAGCATATTCTAAATTGCAAGGTATATGATTCTGTCGACCGTGCTTGGGACGCAATCATATAACGACCAATCAGAGGTCGAATTTTTCGTTTTGACAAGACTGGACTATTTTCAATAGTACGATAGTTTGAACAATAAAATTACAATTATCTTCTTTTGGGAAGAATCTTAGAAGATTTTCCAGTCCATTGCTACAAGAACGAAGAGAATCTATCGAATACTAACCGATTTATTAGCATTTGAAATTGGACATATTTTTTACTTTTTTCGGTTTTGGATTTTCATTTCACATCCCTATGTAGCCGAACTTCCTGAGAGAAGTATTCTACTTCAAAAATTACTCCAGTCGAAAACTTCCGAGACATTACTGCTACATCACGAGTGCAAAATACTGTCGAATCAGAATCTGAGATTTGCCCCTCTGATGAATTCATAAGAAGCGGGTCGATAGCAGAACATGAAAATAGATTCGGAAATCATTCGAATTAAATCGGATCGTTGAACTTAGCCGAATGTTTTAAATTATGGGCATTAAAAACCAATCAGTCACATAGATCAATTAATTTGATTATGGAAATTATTAGATGAAAAACAAAATTCCTATTTATAAAAGCAGCAAATCTCAATTTTGGCCAGTACTGTTTAATATACATGAAATGCCCAAAGTTGCGCCAATGCCAGTTGCAATATTTTTTGGAAACAGTAAACCCACGAATGCTGACAAGTATTTACGACCTTGCGTCAACGAATCGAAGGAAATTTGTCTCTTCGGTGTACCAGTGAACAATCAAAATATAAAAGTTTCCTTGAGATGTTTCATATGTGATTCTCCTGCCCGCGCATTTATCAAAGGTAAGAATGTGATTGCGATACTATTTGTTGTGAATAATCAAGGTGCACTCCATTCGTCTAGGTGTCGTCAGTTTAAATTCGAAAAATGGATGCTTGAAATGCGTCTGCGAAGGAGAATATTCATATGACTCACGTACCGTTGTATTTAGGTCTATAAGAGCAAGCGCACCGGTGAGTTGCCATTTGAGTTGCTATTTTCACAACGCTGGCCGTTGCCATTTTGGATAGCAACCGATTTTCGCACCGGTCGTTGCTAATGGGGATTACCAATTCCACTATTTCTTTTTCACACCGGCAGTTGCCAATTTCTGAAGACCGTCACTAGCCAGCGTTGGCAAAATGTTTGTTTGTGATGTATTTCGCATATTTTTTGCGGATCTAGTAATAACCAACTTATCCGTCAGTCAATCGTTTCCGGAATGATCTACGTTCTTTCTACTTCATAAAATGTTCCCTCCATTTCACATAACTTTGTTTTAACTTTGTTTCCGTTCTCCCAAGTTATCGATAACATAATTCTTTTGCACGTTCTTTCTACTTCATAAAATGTTCCCTCCATTTCACATAACTTTGTTTTAACTCTGATTCCGTTCTCCCAAGTTATCGATAACATAATTCTTTTGCACATAAATACATAAATTTTTTCATCCTTATATGTTTATTTAAAGTAATTCCGTAAACTGGGCACGTCCCGCAACGTTGGCCTTAATGACTATTCTACTGAAAGCTGGCGAACTGTCATTAGTTGTATTCTGTATTTCATGCTGTCTCGGTTCCCACAGTTTGCTATTATTATTTGAAAATTTGCCGCCAAAAAGAACTTAAATATAGAACGCGTAAATTGTTTTCGATTATTTGATTGATTCTAGTGATGAAGAAAGTGATTTCGCAAAACAAATTTCCTTATACGCGATTAAGAAAATGGTTTTTGGAAAGATTCGGGGCGACTCTCAGCCTAGTAAATACCCAAAAAAAACGCCATACGGAGGAAGGTGCCATCCAGCGTTTTAACAACGGTAGATACCGATGACCATTTCCAACGCCGCTTTCGAACGCATCTTAGGTTGTTTTTGAAGATTGAAACAGCGGTAAAGGAGAAAAATGGTTTTTATACAACGACCGAACGAAACGGGAAAATAGTTGGTAATACTCCCGAGCAGATTTGCCCAAACCTTCCAGGTTTATTGAATAATATTGGCCAATCTTGTGAGGATTTGAGCTTTCCGCATCGTTTAGGTTGCAGACCAAAATGCCAACCAAAATGGTCATCTCAATAAAAAACCTGTACAAAATGTTTACCTGCCCGAAAATACACCCTGTGCAAAATTTCAGCTCAATCGGAAATAAAATTGAGTAGTGGTTCACGCCGACACTTGCGTCCTACGACGTGTTTAACAAGCGAGACTAAACACTTCGTCTTCCGAGGCCGACCAATTGAGTCCGCATTCAAAACACTCATCATCTTCGTAATATTATTACGAACATTCACTATCGAGCACAAAAAAAAACAACAGTTTGACATTTCATCAAATAGCAACGATTCGGCTCGTTGCTATCGCGTTGCCAAATTTAATAACTCGCTACTACCCGAGGTGGGGAATGCTATTTCCCAAACCAACATAGCAACGCCCGGTGCGGTTGCCGCGTTATGGTGGGAGTTGCCAAACTAGCTTTAGAAACTTCAATTTAGCCACTGGTGGGCTTGCTCTAAACAGTGATGAAAGGACTAATAAAGCATTCAGAATGAATGCATACAATCGCCATTATAAAGCAGTAACCCCGTTGATAGAAATTCCAAATTTTGATTTAATTGATGATGTGATTGTTTCGGATCGACTGCACTTGATTGATTTGGGAGTTATGAAGCAACTACTATTAGGTTGGAGCGATGGTTCACTTGGATTCAAAACAAAGTTGTCCTCTCAGCAGATCAATCAAATATCCTTGATGCTGCAAGAAATACATCTTCCTTCAGAAATCCACAGAAAAGTCCGTGGCCTTGACTGTTTGTCGTTTTGGAAAGCGTCCGAGTTCAGTAGTTTTCTTCACTACGCGACGATGACGATGCCTATCAGCATTTTCTCTTATTCTATTGCTCAATAACAAGGTAGTCTACAGAAGTCAAAGTAGTCTCGCAGTGGTATAATGTCCCCAACAAGGAAAAAAAGTCTACAGAAGTTTATAAGCATAACTGGCATGTTGCAGAAAAAATGTTAGAAAAATTCGTTCAACAATATATGGAAATATACGGAAAACAGTATCTTACAAGCAGTGGTGGGCACCATTCCGCTAATTCGCTAATTAGCGACGCTAAAATTCAGTTAGCGATTTCGCTAATTTTTGAGCTGGTTAGCGAAACTGTTAGCGTCGCTAGAATTCTGGCCTTCGAAACGCTAATCGCCAATTCGCTAAATTTTGTAGAGAAGCGACAATAGAAATATTTAGAAAAACTGGGAATTGCTGATGGCGTACGTAAATTGCTTCGAAAGATGAACATACTTTAATGCGAAACTTACGTTTGTCAGTTTTTTACCCTAGAATAGAGTTCCAGTTATCGTACAAGCCACAGGAGCATTTTGAAGAACAAGCACAAGGTCTAGATTGAATTTTCGGCACACCAAGAACTTTGGTAAATTGCAATGCGCTTGAAATTCTGACAACTTTGGTTCTACTTTTTCGATTCAGATAATAATTGAATTTCTATGAAAACATTCCTAAGAGTATCTATTTTCAATGCAAGCTAAATAACTTTTGTTATTCTTGTTTTTACAAAATCAAATATGAATACCGTTTCGTAAACCTCTTACTGTAAATAGCTTTAAAAAGTAATTGTTTCCGTTTGTTTAACCAAAAAAGATCAAAGTGGTCCAAATCCTACAAAACACGAGCAATAAATATGACTATTTATATATTAAAAAGTTAGCGATTAGCGAAAGTTCCGCTAATGTGGATTTAGCGTTTAGCGTTTAGCGATTATCGAGCTAAATTTTCCGGTTAGCGACTTAGCGATTAGCGTCGCTAGATTTTCGATTAGCGGCGCCCACCACTGCTTACAAGTAACGTACACAATTTGCTGCACATCGTAGATGAAGTAAGGAAATTTGGATCATTAAACACTATTTCTGCTTACCCGTTCGAAAATGACTTTCAGCGCATTAAACATTTGCAAGTGGTAGACAAAAGTCTCGAACAAGCTATCAACAGATTATCGGAAATTCATTCACATGACTTCAACACACACCAATCAGGATCATGGAAACGACGATTTCCTTCAGTTAGAACAGCAAACATTAGTAACATTGTTATTGACATCAATGAAAACTTCATGTTGGACAAATCATTCCGAAACTCTTGGTTTCTTACGGACGAACAACAAATTGTATATTTCAAGAACATTACCAAATCACCCGACATAGTGATTTTTGGATATATACTTCATTCCAAAAGGGATTTTTTTACTTACCCATTTCGTTCATCCGTGTTGAATATATTTCTCGGAAATGTGGCAAGCTTGTCGACCACAACAATTCGTTTAACATGTAGTGATATCAGATGCTAGTTAGTATTAGTAAAATATGATGTTTATTATGTATTCATACCATTAGTACATACGTTAACTTAAATTAACTAATAAACTATTCTAAAATGGTTCATAAAAGTGTATTGGCAAAAGGTTTTGATATTACATAATACCACAGATAACAGACATCCAAGCTAATTTTGCTTCATGTGTAAAATGACGCAACGGTTTTTTAGCATGTCGCAATACGCAGTATGGTGGCGCTAAGAACACTTAGTGGTCAATGATTCGATAAAATCGATAGTTTTCCAGCTCTTATTGCAATAAGAAGCGTTGCCGTTTTTGTAGAAATTTTGAGCAGTCGTGATTTGTACATAATCGACAATTTTATTCAATCCCAGTTTATATTTGCGATAAATTTGTTTGTTTTAGTGTTGATATGAAAAAAAAATACACAAACCTCACAAAAACAGTGTTATATCGTTGCAAAAACAACGACTCTACCGCAGACAGACGTCCAAGCTGAGTTTCAAACTTGTGTAAATTTTTTTGTAATAGCAATCCGTAACCAGATCGCTACCAGTACCGCCAGCCTCGTGCACCATCGAAAAAAAATGTATTTTAGCGATAAGGTCACCAGGCGGCGCTAGTGTACAAGTGATTTATAACGCAATTTACTTTGAAAATTTACACGGAAATTTTGATTTTGTTCTTGCTTGGACGTCTGTCTGCGACTCTACTATTTGTGAGAATTTTCATGCGTCTGGCAGCTTTGACTATAATCCAGCGCTGCCATCACTAAAGTGGTTAAAGTCGCAAGTTGCAGAAAGATGTCGTTAGCATTCCAAACGAGTAAGAATTTGAAATCTTACACACGATTTCTGGAGTTTTTTGTTCTAGCTTGGATATCTGTTATCTGTGATAATACTTTCAAAATGCATGCGACTGACGTCTGAAAAACTTGTCGCAGATTGAGTATCCTTTATATGATTCGCATCTGTCTCACTGTAATCCGACTCACTGTTGATTTTGTTTTGGTTGTCAGCCTCAGCATTGTTACATTTGGGATTTCGTTTTCTCACATGGCGTGTGCTACGACGAGCACCCGAAGCGTTCAAACGCTTCAATGAGTTTTTAAGCTTCTTTTTGAAAAATGCAGCAAGTTTCACTTTCAACTTTCTGAAAAACCTCAAAAAAGTTTCGATGTGGCATTATTGCGGTTTTCGGACCTTTTCGACTCGCACCTGTCCAGGTACACATTGTTTGAAATTTTCTAGTTGAAGTAAATCCAATGCACAAACCATACGGTTGTCAGCTCAATCACCAGTAGCGTTCATATTCAGCCAATTAATCTTTAATTCAATGAAAATATAGGTTAGGCATTAGTGTCAGGAACCGTTAATCTTACCAATATATTTTTACGGGGGTTCGACTGTGACACTAAATTTGATTTTGTTTCGGCTTAGCAGTCTCAATGAAAACAGCGCTGATCTCTATGGGGTCATCGCCAACGTTTCGATCCGGTTGGTTGGGATCTTCATCAGGGCCTATTTCAAAATATGTATTCCATTACATGAAAAAAAAAACAGAAAATTGTACAGAAAATTACAATTACTATAACAAAACAGAAAAAACTCACTCGACACTAATCAGCTTGTACAGTTACAGAAAATATCGTACGTGTGGAAGTCAGGTTCGAAAGGGGGGGAATTGCACTGCGTCTGAAACATCTTTTCTAGCTCTATTCTCACTTTTTTAAATTTACTCTAACACTATAATATAATTGTTTTATTTTGCTAATTAGCGGCTGCTATTTGGGTTCAACTGTTTCCCGCAAAAGATGGTGTACGATGGGGGCTTGTGTTTGTGTTGGGGAGGGTGTTATTTAAAGTTGTGTGTTCGGTTCTACTCTTTTTCGACGACGCGTTCTTCATCTCTCTTCGATCTTTTATCGAGAGTAGGAGATTTGCGTACGCACAGCTTAGGTTGTCGGTGTCAGTCCGCTTCGACCTTAACACGCCAGCCATCCTCGACAGTGCCTACAAATCACAAGCTCTGCAAGTGTTGGAGATGTGCCACATCGCAACTACAACCAACACGGTCAACTATCGGACTGATTAGTGACTGATTAGTGTCGAGTGAGTTTTTTCTGTTTTGTTGTTAGCTAAATGTAATTTATGTACAATTTCCTATGTTTTTTTTATGTAATGGAATAAATTTTTTAAAATAGGCCCTGATGAAGATCCTAACTAACCGGATCGAAACGATGGCGATGACCCCATAGAGATCAGCGCTGTTTTTATTGAGACTGCTAAGCCGAAACAAAATCAAACTTACCAATACAGTTTTGAATGTTTCATCTTCCAATTTCGCTTCATGCTCGAATATTTGACTTGGTTCACTTATGGGTTCAAAGCAGAATGATTGTTTAGCTTCAGAATGTGTTGTTTTGAAGTTACTTCTTTCCATAGCATCCAAAATAAAATTGTTGGGGTTGAAATGTTTGCCACTCTTTTTCCGTGTAAAGTTGAATCCTGTACATCCGAGTCATATGGAATATGCTGGATTGCACTGGGAGAAATTACAATTGGTGACGCTCCTACCTTAGCCATCTCCGGTGGTGGCGAAAGATTAGAATTATCTTCATTAGGTACAGACGCATAAACCATTGTCGGCTGAGTTGTAGACCAAGGGTCTTGGGATTTTTGTTTACATAACTCAGTTTTGTGCATCATAAGAGATGAGGTATTGGATTGGGCAATCTCTTTGAAAGGTATTCTGCCCTTTAGCGTCTGTTGCAAATCAGATAACTGAAATTCTAAATTTGAACAAGTTGCCGTAACAGTTAAGATGTTTGATTGTACTGTTGGCTCCGATAGCGTAACATTCTCGCGTGAAGGCTGACACATATTTAAATCATCTTGCAATTGCGTTTTCTGATCGAGCAGCAACATATTTTGAAATTCATCTCGATTGTTTTGCTTCTTTTTTCTCTTTCGGATCGTACTTACATCAGACGATGATTCTCCCGACATTTCTTCTAGTATTTTCACAGCATTTTCGTAAGATAATATATTCTGCCTTTTAACTATACACTGAATTTTCAACCATGATTTTTTCGGAATGCTTTCTGCACAACGAAGCAACTTTGCTTGTTCTGTGCTACTTATAGCATTAGGCCACAAAACGGAATGGCCTGACTTCGAATTATTAATCCGTTTATCTGGAACAGCAGAAAGTTCCTTCTTGCCTCTAACGTCGGTGGTTTCGACTATCGCAAACGGCATCCTCATGAAAAAGTTTTGTTTCAGAATTGTAATCATGTTATTTATACTTATTTTATACCTTTTCCTTTCTTTATAATATAGAAATTTCATAATCCGCAAAATAAACTTTAGAGACTTTTATTTCGTCTTGCCGCCAGAACTTCTAAAGAAAAAAAAGATAAAAAAAGGTAAGTTATTCTCTCTTTAAAATTAATTGCAGCAAAAACGTGATGTTCTATAATTAGAATGCTGAGAATGCATGAAAACACATAGCATAACCATTCTTAACCATATACCTAAATATTTTTATTTTGTAATATTGAGAAAAAAAATATTTATTTTGAGGCTGTATAACCGGTATATCAGAGTGCATATCCTACATAGAGCGAACTTTCAAATTTTGTTGCATGTTTTTAGCGAAGCTGTTTAACACACTCTTCAACCATCCACCGAGAACTTGAAAGTTCGTTTACTTACTTAAAAATACAGCCGAACAACAGTCTATGCATTCGAACTTTTGGTTACTTGGGTACCGCCATCATTGAAATTAATCTGATGGTTAATCTACAGTCTTCCAGCTGTTGGCTGTATTCGTTGGCAGAAGTGCGAAATGAACTAAATACTACTAAACGGGGAACATCATTCGTTAACGCTCATTCTGAAGAACCATCTTCAAATTATCAGCCTGCTGTGCGATCAAGCGCAAACGTTACGCTCGAAAATTGTGCAGCCTGTAAAGGTAATTGTTACAGACGGTGTTATGAACAGATACGCAAAGAGTGAGGTCGAAAACTCCAAGTGAACCGTCAAATCGAGGCTTCAAGTGTGCAAAGTAAACAAACTCATGCGTGTTACTTTTCGTACAGAATGTGTGTTGTGATCAGTTTAAATTCTGTGAATCACGTGCAATTATGGTTCATGCTCATGTTATGCGTGATGCATTGGAAATAATTATAATTGTATGAACAAGCACTGAAACTCAGTAAAATATCCTTACAAAGTTTCGAAATTTCATTACACTTTCTAATGCGTATGAAAAGTCATGCGAAAATAAATGTGGTTGCCAGAATTGTTTGAAATAAAATATTAGCAAAGGGTTGCCATAGTTACTGCTTTTCTCTTTGCGTATCGCTTTATAACACAGTCTCTAGTAATTGTAAGTCACTCTCTAAATGTAAACCTCGATGTAAACGTTTTTTGGAGTTTTCACGCGAATCACGCTGGGCTACTGTTCGCGCTTTGGGCCTTTGTCGCAGATGTCTGCGCCGACACAAGGGATGATGCCAAGCCAAGGCTTGCGGAAAGAATGGTTGCGAATTGCTACATGGAAAGCACAGTTCAATCCATACATTTGCCTTTCTGGATAATGGCTTTGAACTCACACTTCTTGATAAAGCTCTGGCTGATGAGCTGCAACTTGAAGGAGAAAAGGCGCCATTATGTTTAAACTGGACAGGGGGAGCGAAACGCCGAGAAGAAGATTCGAAGAAGGTTATGCTGGAGTTTGCGGCGAAACACAACCCATCCAAAAGGTATAGCCTGCATAGAGTACGTACTGCCGATGAACTACTATTATCAGTGCCAACGTTAAATGTAGGAGAGCTTATTGTCCGTTATCACACCTTAAGAATCTTCCCATTGCTTCTTGCCAAAATATATGACCGAGAATTCTCATTGGAATGAAGGACCAACACCTCAGCCTGGTTCGAAAAAGTCGTGAAGGAGCCATGCATCAACCGATCGCAGTTATAACTCGACTCGGATGGACAGTGTGTGATGGAGGAGATCCAGATAACGCTGCTAACCTGACACCGACGGGCGGAGACTTGCATAAAACTGTAAAGCAATATTTCGCAATCGAAAGCTTGGGGATTGCACAGCCAAAAAGGATTTTTTGTTGTCCGAGAAAGAACAAGCTAAATCTCTGCTCACTACCCGCGCTGTACTTAAGGGGAATAGATACGAAACCGGCCTTCTTTGGCGATACGATAACGTTCGCCTGCCGGACAATCGTCCCACGGCTCTTAGACGACTACAATGCCTGAAAAAGCGTATGAATAAAGACCAGGAACTTACCAAAAAGTCAACGATTTAATCGTGAAGGGATATGCAGGAAAACTCTCCGAGGAAGAACTGAAAGAGACTGTGGTATTTACCGATTTTGCAGTCACTAACGTCAACAAACCCGGAAAAATCCGAATGGTGTGGGACGCTGCTGCTGCTTCTCATAGAGTTACACTCAACTCATTTACTTTGAAAGGTCCAGATCAACTTTGTGACTTGTTTGCGATACTGATTCAATTTCGTGAAGGTCGAATTGCTTTAACTGGAGACGTGCAGGAGATGTTTTTGCAGGTACTGATGCGTACCGAGGACCAACAGTGGCAGCGATTCTTGTGGTTCGATGAAGACGGCGCAGTAGCCGAGTACATTTTGCAGGTGATGTCCTTCGGAGCATGCTGTTTCCCTTGCAGTGCTCAGTTCGTTTAAAACGTAAATGCCGAACGCTTTAGAGATAAATATCAGGCTGCTGTCGAAGTGAGCACCTTCACTTACAAAATAGGATGGCATCGCTACGGCCGAGCATCGTAGAAGAACAACAATGTCCAACGAAAAGAGACATGCTGCGGATTTTAATATCCATGTTTGACCCACTTCGGCTCATTGCTCAATTTCTAATGCATCTCAAAATTTTGCTGGAAGACCTATGGCGCTCCGGTATCGATTGGGACGAACAAATCGATAACGTACTTTTTTCGAAATGGAAAACATGGATTCAAATTCGTCCACAAGTTGAAAATATCAGTATCCCTCGCTGCTATCAAGAGCAAATAAACCCTTTCTGTGACCCTGCTTAGCTTCACACTTTCGTTGACGCGGGCGAGAGCGGAATCGCTGCCGCAAGTTATTTGCGTTTCGTGCAAAAAGACAACGCATTGTACCGTTTAGTAGCCGCAAAAACAAAGGTCGCTCCATGTTCATCCCCCGGCTGGAACTCCACGCAGCGCTGGTGGGAGCAAGGTTATTCCAATTGGTATTAGAAGCCATAACAATCCGCAAATCTGCTCGTGTGTATTGGTCAGACTCGTAAGATGTATTACATTGGATTAATTCTGATCACCATATTCTAAATATGTTGCCTACCGTCACAGAACAGATATGCAACTTCGAACAAAACTCTGCAGCAAATCGGTGCCCAAGCTTTCGCATTCATTTTTTGCTGTTCCATCCTACATTGATTTTACAGTGCATCGTTCGAACAGTTCGCTCCAATAGTTTGAACATGCACCAACAAATTACTTTTTTTTGCTTCAATGACCAGGCAAAAAGGTGATCTTGAATAGTTGAATCTATCAAAATCAAGTTAAGGCAGGACCGCATTCAAGAGATTTTTAAAGCGGAAATTCAGTAACAATTCACAATCAACGTCAATAGAACGAATTAAACTAAAACCTTTCAACCATTCAAACATTGTTTAACATATTTTCTTGGATCGTACACCTCGCGACTGTTGAAACTATTTTTTAACCTGTTAGTTGATTTACTTGAATATTTTCGTTGGACTTGGAAACTAAATTTCTCGACCAATGACAATTTTGTTTTTCCTCGTACCGTTTTTTATACCTAACATTGCAAGTAATGCATATCAGACGCGCTATACACAGCACTGCTTACGACATTAGGTACAATGTAAAAAAATGATTGTCGTTAGTCAAGATATTCAGTTTTCAACTTGGGCAACAATGAAATTTATAAAAAAATATCTACATAAAAACCGTAGCACGTATGCGGGTGGTACTGTACGATTATCATGGAAAAGCACCCTCGCTATACCAGTACCGGGGAGAACAAAGGATTCTCTCGGAGAAAAAGCGGCGAGAGCTCATACAGTCCTTTTGTTGAATGAATGGAATATAAGCGTAATAAAATGTCCAGTGTAAAATGCGTTCTCTCCACCGCTAGATGCCGATACCTAAAATAGAGAGATTTTGTCTCATTTTTGGTTCTTCAGTTGAACAGATGTGCTACCGTGTCAGCGAAATTCTTGACACAACGGATATGAATGAATGGCGATACGTTCCCAGCAACCTTAATGTGGCAGATGACGCCACAAAGTGGAAATGGCCCCAAATTTCTCAAGCATTCGGAGAAACATTGGCCACTAAATGTGTTGAAAAATAAGCACAATGCAGAGTCAGAACTTCGACCAAGCGTGAATTCTCATTTCGTCACACCGGAGCAAGCAGTTTGCATCAGTAAATTCTTGAGTTGGGGACGATTAACCAAAGTTGTCGCTTTAGCTCGCCGGTTTGCTACCAATTGTATATTGAAGCGCCAGAAAAAACCGATCATGCTTGGACCTCCAACTAAACTCGAGCTATTACACACCGAATGCTACCTCATACGTCTAACTCAACAGGAAAAGTATCCAGACGAAGTGACACTGCTTCAAAGAACGCAACAGAGTGCGGAGCGACTAGCAACACCGATTCCTAAAACGAGTGAACTTCACCAAAAATCTCCATGGTTGGACCCCACTGGAATCATGAGGATGCGGGGGCGCATATCTGCTATAACTATCTGCTTGCTATTATGTAAACGAAGACGCTAGGCACCCTATATTACTTCCCCGTGACCACCACATCACCACGTTAATCATCGCACACTACTAAAATCATGAGACCGTGATAAACGAGATACGTCAGAAATACATTAATCCGAAAATTCGTATGACCTACGCAAAGGGGAGAAACAACTGCCAACGATGCAAAAACGACCGTGCTATGCCGCGAGTGCCAATCATGGCCGAATTGCTAGCAGCACGACTAGATGTATTCACACGTCCGTTTTCACATGTCGAAGTTGATTTTTCTGGACCATACGAAGTCTCGTCGGCCGTCGGGTTGAAAAACGATGGGGCATGCTTGCTTGCTACTTGCCTCACAGTTCGAGAAATCCACATCGTGGAGGTTCACTCCCTTAATACCGACTCATGTGTGATGGCAATCCGCAACTTAATTTGTCGGAGGGGTAATCCACAATCTTTCCACAGTGATCGCGGCACTAATTTTGTAGGAGCAAACAGGGAGCTCGACGGAGCAGAACACCTGGTCCGCTAGAATGAACTGATTTAAGAATTCGAAGATTCAGAGACCAGCTGGCAGTTCCTACCGTCTTTCTCTCCCCACATGGGTGGCTGCTGGGAACGTTTGATTGGAAGCGTCAAGAAAAATCTTATGACGATATTGCCACTGCGAAAATTTTCAGATCAGGTTTTGCGGAATCTGTTCGCTGAGATAGAAAATATCATTAACTCTCATCCGTTGACACATGTGCCAACCGATGATGATTCAGCTCCCGCCTTAACGCCCAACCACTTCCTGCTTGGGTCATCTAACGGGACGAAGCCATTGAGCACCGTTGATGATAGTGGAGCAGTACTGCGCTGGCGGTTATCGCAAGTCCAAGCGAATTGCTTTTGGAAACGCTGGACAAGCGACTAGTTGCCCGAAATAACAAATAGAACCAACCAAATGGTTTACTAACACAAAGCCTATCCAAAAAGATGACGTGGTGATAATAGTCGATCCGAAACTACCCCGAAATTGTTGGCCGAAGGACAAAATCATCAGCACTCAGCCTGGACGAGACGGTCAACCCAGATCAGCTACGGTGAGAACATCAACCGGGATCTACGAGCGACCTGTAGCTAAGTTGGCCGTGCTAGACGTGTTACGCGGAGACTAGTAAACTGGTTAGGCAGCCAGCGTACTTGGGGGGAATGTTGGCTATTTTACGCCAGCGCGTCCCACTGTGCGTAACTTGCATGCCAGCCGCTCGCAAGCGATAGCTCAAAGGGGAGGAAGTAAGTCTCCCACTGTCAGTCAAGTCATCTGCACGCTCGTAAATAATAACTCATGAACTGAGCAACTCTGACTCAGTTTAGAACGATGTTCGTAGACGTCAAAAAATGAGTAGAAGTCCTTTTTGATTTTGAGTAACTTTGACTCACTTTTTGGGTTCCCTTCATATAACTTCTTTCTGAGTAACGTCACATATAACGACGTCCATTTTGAAAGATGATTACGATGTGCATCAGTTTGTGGCAAAAGTTTTTTAATTGTGTGCGCCTCAGATGGCATTATAACTGTTTACTTTTATTACAAGGTAATTGTTGATGAACATGTGGTGTCGTTTATTGGCCGTGGCGGATTTCTAGCCAGTAATGAAACTGAACTGTACCCAAAAAATGAGTAATGTCGTACTCAGATTTTGAGTAATAATGACTCATTTTAAAGACGCCTAGTGTTACTCAGTTTTGAGTATTTGTGGAGTTACTCAATTTAAGAGTTGTTCCACTTTTTACGAAAATGCGTCAAATGTTACTCATTTTAGAGTTATTATTTACGAGCGTGTGAAGTCAGCAAGCTGTCAGATAGGAGTTGTTGCAAGTCATGTGAAAAGATCGAAAGTGATTGCGCGTTAATTTTAGATTTTTTTATTTCTCAAAAAGCTATTGGGATTAAAAGTTACAACTAGAATATTAATGTACTTAAGCCTTAAGGTAATGCTAAAATTGATTTCTATTTAAACCTAAATTAAAAGGAAATATGGATAGGAACACTTACGAATAGAACCGAGATTTCTACTTTTTTTTTGTTTGCTCTAAAACACATGCGCTAAGCTAAATCCAATTCTAATTCAAATAATTATAATTTTTAAATAACTTAACTCTAAGGTGTAGTACGGACTGGAAGAACGTTAGGTATTAAAGTACATATCACGAGTTTTTTACGGGAAGAATCAATTACGGGAAAATACTAAACGTAAGTCTATCTCAACTAATAATTGTTAACCTCAATTAGTATTGAATTTGTAACTTAGAGCTATTATAAACCTTACAGGAAAATAATAATCCCCTTTAGGGAACATCCATAAATGACGTAGCTTTTTAAAGGTTTTTTGACCCCCTCCTTCCCCATCGTAGCATTTCGTCACAAAGTCAGGACCCCCCTCTAGATAATTACGTAGCTTTATACAAACCCCCCCCCACATGATAATTTTTTTTGCAAATTTCATTATTCAAAACATACCTTGAGTCATGAATGAACAAGAAAAGAAAAAAGAAAAGGAAGTAATATAAATGACCCTAAACAGACAAAACAGTGATAAAAAAGAACAAATAGAAAAAATCCAATTTTTTTTCTTAGTTTCATGTTTGCTACGTAGCTTGGCTTGAACCCCCACCCTCCCTCTGGTCACATTTCGTCACAAAACTGCAAACATCTCCCTCCCCCCTCAAATTCTACGTCATTCATGAATGTTCCCTTATCAATAAATCCTACACGATAAGAGTCGAAACCCCATTAATGGGTACTTTTTCAACCATTTCGCCAAAAAGTGAACCAACCAATTTAGTGGGTAAACTCGATTTACCCATTAACGGGTAAACCGATTAAACGTCAAAAAACTGGGTACAAAATCACTCATTTTGAGAAATGAATTTTCTCAAGGAAATGGGTGAAATTTTGCCCATTATTAAATAAACAGAAACTTTGTGATTATCACACAAAAAAATGAAAAGAAGTGAAAGTGGAATCAATTATTTTTAATTATTTGCAAAAATGAATCTTATTTACGAAAACAGGAGTATTTTATCTGCTATCATCAATTGTCAGAATCGCTTTTCTCTGCAACAAAGCCAATACCAGACGGATAGTGAACATTCTAGACCTAATATAAAAAAAATCTCACATTGTAAAATTCAATACTTGATATAACATACTGCTTATCTTGCAACTTCTTAAACGACGCAGAATCGAATCTCTTTTAAAGTCCTTCCATGGCAATTGTTGACAAATAATAAACAAAACATATCGTAGAAGTAACGCGTGCGAACAAATCGACAGAGCAAACTGATTATAAGAGTGCAATTTATGTTCAGTGTATCATTTTTTTTTGACTGTCTTATCCCTCCATATGAAAACCTTGTTAACACTGCTGGCAACCTAAATGACAGTTTCAATTTCCTCTTTAGTTCAAGACACCATCTTGTAGCAAAAGTCTGAATAATACACACACGTTTCTTTAGTTGTTGAATTCGAGTAGCCTTTTTCTAATCCGAAATCTCTTTCCTCCCATAGGTTATGGGCCCTGGAACGAATCCTGGACGCGTACCGGTTGTATCAAGTGGATTCCGGTCGTCGTGTCGTGAAATAATCGTGAAATGGGGGAACGTGAGAAAGAGGAGTGCTACCGCGTCGCGCTGTTCGATGGGGCCAACTTCCCAGCCTGGAAGTTTTGGATGCTCACACTGCTAGATGAGCACGATCTGGTGCAATGTGTGGAGACCGAGATCGATGATGTGCCGGGGTTGAAAATTGAGGATGGTTTGTCGAATGCCGTGAAGCTAGAGCGCGAAAAAACCCGAAAAGAGAGGCTGAAGAAAGATAAAAAGTGTAAAACGATGATAGTGTCCCGGATCCATGATGATCAGTTGGAACATTTGCAAGGGCGTGATACACCGAAACAAATGTGGGATTCATTAGTGAAAATATTCGAACGTAAAAGCGGGCAATGTATGTAGTTTTTCGAGAATGCGAAAATGAACGGGAATAGAAGGTGTGACTTTTAGGCTTAAAAAATTTTTTGCAGTTCATCATGGCATGCTGGGATACGGGAACAGAATAGTAGAGGGTGATTCGACTTTGGCTTAGAATGAGTTATACCTTTCCCAGTAGTTTAATTAGCCAAAACACCTTGCCAGAGACAACGGAGATTGCGGGTTCGAGTCCCGTCTGGACGAGGGAAAAAATTTTCTAAGCCTAAAAGTCACACCTTCTATTCCCGTTCATTTTCGCATTTTTGAAAAACTACATACATTGCCCGCTTTACTAAACTTAAAAAAATGTAAGTCATATGACAAAAATGAAATTAGTTCTTAAAGTCTAAAATGTAGACTATCAAAAAACTATAACATGGTGACTAGGCACTATTTCGTCCTGACCGCTCTATGTTATAGATTATTTGGCAGTCTACTGTTTAGCGCTCTCGCTAATAGTTTACGCTTTTTACGTTATAGTTCATACTTTTTAAAAGAATTGTTTTTTATTTTCCATAAAAACTACGACATAGAAATCTATCACGTCTGCCAGAGGAAACTATGCCACTGTGCATCGTGTGGCAGCACTTTTAGTCGAAATGTACAATGTCCCTAGTTTTTATGTTTAGTTTAATTATAACTAACTTTATAACTAATCTGTAGTTCGAAGCTAGAGATGTCAAGGTTGGAAGCGATTCAAGCATTGGTGGCTGATTTCGGTACCATATCAGCATATGTGCCTTCAGTTATTTCTACTTCAACAAAACGCAAAATGCTGTCAGCTTAGTCTGGGATGGTTTATTACGAGCCACGCCAAACACGTTTGGATCCCCAACACCCGGTTTCCTAAAAGTAGAAATTCAATGATTGGCAATTACTACTTGTCACTCTTACAAATTACCTTTAGGTGTACCAAAAGTATGTTTATACCACTACGCTTCATAATGAGTTTCCGATGGTCTTTTGCTCTCAGTATTGTGTGGATGGGAAATGTAATTCTTCTTTATATCAAACGTATTCCGCACACTATGCGTAGTTGTTCTTATTATATATTAACCTTGGCTAGGTGACACAGCCCTGCCGCTCGTATTTCGCTCGTCTTTAGCTTTCGTCCAACCCTGCATCGTCCGACCCAATCTCGCACTGCGTTGTCTCTGCCTCTTTCGCATCCTGACAGCAGTAAAGGTAAGACGTGCGTTCCGCAGTTCAAGAAAGAATCAGCCCAAAATGGCTGGTCTCTTGGTAGCCGAAATTGCACATTGGCGATCCTGCCAGGAGCTGATATTTTCAGTTTGAAAACAATTCGGAATTTGTTTTTCTTGCCACCTGTAGACCAGCCTTTCGGGGGTTGCATTGTTGTATTGGGAACATTCAGTAATGTAAGCCAAACGGTAAAATGAAGAACCTGGAGAAAATGCTTTTTTTCGTTCAGTGATAAAGTGTGAAGATTTTTTTCTCTCAGTTCTCTCAGTGGAGTAAAATTAAAAATAGTGCGTTCACCGGTAGTAAGAAATTTAGCTTGTTTACTTGATGTTTTTCATCACAATCCTAATTTCGCGGGTTTATTGAAGTGTTGCTCTTTTAAATGCAGCAGGAGTGTGTTGTGATAAAATGGAAGTTCGGTAGCGGATCGGGACGACCGCGTTTCGAGCCTCGAAGGCGGATCGGGACGACCGCGTTTTTGTTCAGGTAGCGGATCGAGGCAACCGCGATGGCTAAAACGAAGAAATTGGTAGCGGATCGAGACGACCGCGTCAGCCAAGAGTGATAATTCAGTACGGAAGCGGATCGGGACGACCGCGTGGTGTAAGCATGGCAGCGGATCGAGACGACCGCGCGGAGGAGGCAACTAATTTGGAAGCTGATTGAAACAACAGCTAACAGCTTATCAACAAATGATTCATTTATTTTCCTTTTCCCTGATTTATTAGTTTTCCGGTAATTTAGATGCGATTTTATGAGTGCTGTAAAGTTAGAAAACGTTGACTTACATTACTGGCAGATGAAACTATGAAAAGGAAAGTAATAATGGCTAACTGTTAAACGTATTGTCGGGTCCTATCCGAATTCTTACAGGTCAACTCAAACTCTAAAATTTGTTATCCAAAATGGCTGAAGGAAGATATGTGCGGGCTCCCGACTTTTTGGATGATCCCGAAGAGTTCGAGAATGTACCGTCAGACGACGAGTACGGAAACGACGAATCGGAAGGACGGCAGAACACGAACGAATGCGAGAGCGATGGTGGAAATTCTGATTGCGAAGAAGAATTTGGCAATGTCGAGAGGTCGACTGCCATGATAGATGGCAAAGAGAATCGCGATTCAACCAAGCCCGTTAACAACGCCAGAGGTGATTTGGGCACAGAACACCCGACAGTGCAAAGTGAGAATCACGAATGGCACAACCGCATGAAGCAGCTGTGAGAGATACTAAACCAGTTAGTGAGAGTACTTGATTCCGGCTACGCACCCGGAACAGTTGGAACCAACGCGGATTCACATGAAAATGACCGCAGCTGGAACGCCGTCAATGTGAACGCTGGAGCATCGACGAGCACAGGGAATTTTCGATGGGAAAATATCCAACCATTCCCTGATAACGTCTCAGCTAACAGAATGTGGGAGCAATGGGCTCGGTTCATCGATAGATTCGAGATTGCCGTATCTCTTTCCAACATAAATGATCCGGTGAAGCGTTCACAAATCCTGTTTTTATCAATGGGGGACAAATTACAAGGCATAACACTAGCTGCACGACTCCGGCCGACCTTGGAAGATCCTCACTGTTATGACAAATTTGTGAAGAACATCGAAGCCTACTTACGTTCAATGGTGGACGTAACAGCCGAACATGAAGCATTTACTAACATGAGCCAGGAGCCGAATGAACCTACGATCACATTTCACGCTCGCCTAATGGAGAGCGTCTTTGTGGCTACAGCACCGCCGATCAGGACCAGTTCATTCGGGCTCAATTGTTGAAAGGGATGCGCAATAAAGATTTGGTTAAATCGGCACGAACCTATGGATATGAAACACTCTTCATCGTCCAATCTGCTACTCGAGGCGAGGCATACGCAGCTGAAGCAGCTCAACCGGAACCCTCACAAGCACTAGCGGTTACCCGAAATCATCAACGAACTTCTGATGAAAGCCAACGTTGGAAACGGAAGCACGAAGAAATGGCCGGCAGATGGGCGCACTCTAAGAGGCCGGAGAGGGATGAAAGCCGAAACCATGGTTAGGACGTCGATCACGTTGTTCTAAATGCAATCGTCTCGTTCATAAATTTGGATCGTGTCCGGCCATCAATTGTAACTGCAATAAGTGTGACGCGCGTGGTCACTTCGCTATAGTTTGCCGGAAAAAGGATACCAACCACTGGGAAGCTGAGCGGAAGCCCTCGTCACAACAGATGCGCGATGAGAACGATGGAAAGGTAAATCTACGATCTACGATGAGTATTAGAATCGATTCCTTTTGATTTTCCTTTATGAATAATACAAATATTAAACGAAATAATTTATAATGCCAGTTTTGAAATACAACGCAGTACTCTTAAATTACTAAAACTATTTTTATTGATACTGATACTCTTCTAGGAAATAAACACGATTTCTCTGGCAGATACATTAGTCGACTGTCGAGTGGGATCATCGAATCCAATCTGTTTTTTAATCGATTCTGGTTCAGATGTCAATACAATTGGTGGGGATGACTGGATCAAACTTAAAAATGAGTTTACCTCGGGATGTGCTAAGCTAGACCTTATCCGTGAATCGAGTAATAGCGACCTACGATCCTACGCGTCCAGAAGTCCCGTTGCTATTGAATGTGCGTTCAAGGCACTGATTGCAGTAGTAGGAAGCTGTAAACCAGCGATCATGACAGAATTTCACGTCATAAACCAAGGTTCTCGCTCTCTCTTAAGCCGGTCTACTGCTAGCGATCTGGGTCTGGTGAAAGTTGGAGTTGACGTGAACAGCTGCGAGAAAATCAAGCAAAATACGGAGTTCCCCAAAGTTCCTGGAGTCTCGATCAAATTTAGTGTTGATGCGTCTGTTCCGCCAGCTAAAAATGCGTACTATAACGTTCCTGCCGCCTACAGGGAAAGCGCAAAAACAAGGCTACGAGAAATGCAAGAACAAGGCATCATCGAACGCGTGAGATCGGCCCCCGACTGGATGAGCGGTATGTCGGCAGTAGCTAAGGGTAAAGACGATTTTCGGTTGGTCGTCAACATGCGGGCGCCGAACCGCGCAATCAAAAGGGAATATTATATTAAAGGGAACCATCTTTGAACGAGATGCGAATAAAACTCCACGGGGCAAAATACTTTGCGAAGCTTGTCTTATCAAACGCTTTTTACCACTTGGAACTTGACGAGAAATCTAAGGATCTCACGACCTTCCTGACAGAAAACGGAATGTTCTGATTTACTCGCCTGATGTTTGGAGTGAATTGCGCCCCGGAAAATTTTCAGCGTGAAATGTCGAGGATACTAGGGGGAGTAGACAACATCATTGTATACATTGACGACATTCTCATGTTTGCGAAGAGCCTGGAGCAACTTCGAAATACGGTGGCTCACGTGTTGAGAATTCTAAGGGAAAACAACCTAACCTTGAATCATGATAAATGCGAATTTGATAAGACCCAGATCAGATGGTTAGGTCACGAGCTGAGTGAACGTGGATTCAATATCAATGAAGGAAAGATAAAGGATATTCGAAGATTCAGACAGCCTAATACCATCTCCGAGGGAGCTCTAAGGAGTTTCTTGGGACTCGCTTCCTTTTTTAGCCCTTATATCCAAGGGTTCGCAGATATTGCGAGTCCACTGTGGGCTCTTACGAATAGTTCAATAACATGGACCTGGAATAAAGAACACACGAAAGCTTTTGAACATTTGAAGCATCAAATTGCCCAGTGTACGACATCTCTCGGCTACTTTTCGGACCACGATACAACGGTTCTATACACGGATGCCTCACCTCATGCACTAGGCGCTGTCCTCGTCCAGGATGATAACCAAAATCCCCCCCGCATCATAAGTTTTGCGTCAAAATCGTTGACCTCCACTGAAAAAAAGTACCCGCAAAACCAGCGCGAAGCTCTAGCTGCGGTATGGGCTGTCGAGCATTTTAGTTACTTCTTATTAGGGAGGCCCTTTACCCTCCGTACCGACGCACAAGGATTCACGTTTATATTAACCCTTTTCCGCTCATGGTGACTCTAGAGCACCAAGAATTATAATCATCATATCTTGACATAAAATAGTTTGTTGTGCTTACGATTGTTCCATAAACTTTTATATGCTGCTTCAGAGCATCACTGGGCATTTTCTTCAAAATACTACAGTTGACAGTAATTTAGATAGTCTACAAAGTGTTCAGCTTGAATTTTCTCGTGAAGCTATAAATTTTAATGATAAACCTTGTGAGCGGGAGAGGGTTAAACAGATCCCGAGAAGATACCAAACGAGCGTTGAACCGCGCAAATGGATGGGCCCTTAGGCTGAGCCCATATAATTTTCAAGCAGAATACATACGGGGTCGAGAAAATATAGCCGACCCGTCTTCTCGGCTCTATGAAGGAAACGATAAGCCATTTGACGAACGGGTTAGTCCATGGGAGATTGCTTCCCTAGAAGTGAATAAAATCGGATTTTTAACCGAGAAAGAGATTGAGCCACAAAGAAGGATGAGCAACTTATGGAGGTACTTATTAATGTGTTGTTCGCTATTTATGATCAAATTAAAATTCTATACTCGACAGGTTATAGACGCTTTAGAAACCGACGATTGGCCAAGACACTTGAAACAATTCCGTATTCTGAGTAGCGACTTGTCCATGCGGGGAAATCTGCTGGTTAAAACGGGCCGAGCAACAATACCCGAAAGTCTACGCAAGAAAACCCTTAGCATTGCTCATGAGGGTCATCCGTAGATCGCGAAATTCAAAATTATCTTAAGAGAGCGGGTGTGGTGGCCTGGTATGACGAAACATGCGGAAGAATGGGCGAAGTCATGCCCTGTTTGCGCAATCAACGGTAAACCCGAGAGGCCAACCCACATGGCACGAGTATTCGCTCCACATGCGGTATGGGAGACCATCGCCTTAGATTTTAATGGCCCTTACTCAAAATTCGGTGGAATATCGGTGCTGGTTGATGAGGACTATCGTTCTAGATATGTAATCACCAAGCCAGTGAAGTCCACGAGTTTTGAGAACACTCGAAAGATCTTGGAGGAGGTGTTCGAAAAAGAAGGTTTCCCAGATAACATAAAGTCGGACAACGGTCCCCCCTTCAACGAAGAGGACTATAGGCAATACTGTCTCGAACGCGGAATAAACGCCATTTTTTCGACACCCTTATACCCCCAGCAAAACAGTCTGGCTGAGAGCTGCATGAAGCTGGTAAACAAAGCAATGACCGTGGCGGCTACAAGTGGATCAGGCTATGGAGAAGAGTTGGATGCGGCAATTCATGCGTATAACGCTGCAGCACATTTCGTTACAGGTATTCCACCAGAAGAGGTGATGACGGGTAGAAAAATTAGACGGGGTCTCCCTCTGATTTATCGCGGGAAAGCAGCCTTCGATGACAACGCGAGAGATCATAAATCTAAAATAGACGCAAAAGTACGAGAGGACGCACGGCGAGGTGCCCGTCAATGCCGCATTAAGCCAGAGGACACAGTGGTCGTAGAACGACAGGTCCGTTCAAAAGGGGAGCCAAGGTTCGACCCTCGTAGGTATACGGTGACAGAGGAACGGAATGGCATGCTGGTTTTGAGCGACGAAAACGGTCAACCAGGAAGGTTTCCCGTTGGCGACACTCCGAAGATAATGACATCCTTCCAGAATGTTCGGTAGACCAGGACTTTACTCCACAGCCATCGCTGGTGGAAAATCCTCACCCTAGCGTTGCTGAACGCCCAACTCGAGCGAAAAGAACTCCCGAATACTTAAAAAACTACATAAGAGTTGTTGAGGATGAACCAATATAATATCAAACATGTTGAAGATGCGGTTTTAATCATAAAATCGAAAACTTCTTAGATGATTTAGTCCTAAGTTTCCCGTCTTTTTTGGGAGAGGGGTAATGTGTGGATGGGAAATGTAATTCTTCTTTATATCAAACGTATTCTGCACACTATGCGTAGTTGTTCTTATTATATATTAACCTTGGCTAGGTGACACAGCCCTGCCGCTCGTATTTCGCTCGTCTTTAGCTTTCGTCCAACCCTGCATCGTCCGACCCAATCTCGCACTGCGTTGTCTCTGCCTCTTTCGCATCCTGACAGCAGTAAAGGTAAGACGTGCGTTCCGCAGTTCAAGAAAGAATCAGCCCAAAATGGCTGGTCTCTTGGTAGCCGAAATTGCACAAGTATCTGTAACTGTGAACATATTAATAAAAGTTACTTGCATTCATGTTATTAAAAAATACCTGATTCATTTTCACAACCGTGAATACCGTGAATAATATCCGAACGTTCTGTACGATTCGCGAGAACGAGTCGGTAGGCCGTATGTCTCCAGGACACTTATAAGATTATCGAATACATGCTCGGTGGAAGATGTCTGCGTGGTTTACTGAATGGTGCTTTTGGAATCTTTCGGTTAATCACTGGAGGTCTGCAAGGTTAATGGACAATATATATAATAAAAAAAACTATTTCAGTACAATTCAAAATAAATAAACCTGAATAGGATCATAGCAAATTTTTTTTAAAGTATCGATATAAGTAAGAGAGATATTAAATTTAACAGAAAAGATTGAGAAATATATAACTCCGGAAAGATAATCATAAATGGTTGATAAAAATAAAAGGATTGTATTGAGGGATTTCATGCAAACTTGTCTATGCAGTTAATTTTAACAATTTTAAACTTACCATTACTCCGTAAAGCTTGAGGCATGCTGAAACTGATTCCAACGTTCTGCAGACAGAGATCGTGGTTGTTCATAATTTTTGTCGTAATTTTGTAAAACTTATTTGTCAACATTGGTTGGTTGTTTTGTTTGGTCTGTGATCCAAGATGAAGCCTGGAGAAAAAAATTGGCTTATTCTTCCGTTTGGTACAAGCATAGTAGTTTATTAATCCCACTTACATTGGAATGATATAGCACGAACTGATGACCGATATTTTCTCCTTACAGTCACGATACGGATTGAAGTGTTTGAATACTCGCTGAATGTTTAGTTTTTCGCGCAGCGAAATAATGGCCTTGGTTCGGTCCGATCCCATTTGCACTTCCAAGCGGAAAATATGTACGTTAACATTCTCCGTAAACTGATAGCGCTCTCCACTAAATAGTATACGGTAGCATTTATTGGGCTCTAGTATGAATTCTTCTATTGGCTTCGGCTGTACCTGTCCAGCTTCGCTTTCCTCTAAAGCCTGTAGTACACTCTTTGTCTAATGGTCAAATATTTGACCTTCTGACATAATGGTCAAATTTATTTGACATCATGGTTGTTGTTTGCCCGTGTTTGCCCCATGTTAAAATCGGAGAGTGACAAATAATTATCTTTGACCAAATTTTTATCTGTCAAAAAGAGCCAAATATTTGACGCTCGGTCAAAGAGTGTACTACAGGCTTAACACATATTCACCATACTGAGTTGCTGGCACTCGACTCGAACTTGACTTCAGATCTGTTGGCAAAACGGAAAAGTTTTTCAACTTCAAAGAAACTTCTACGACGGAACGAACGTACAGTTGGAGATGCAGTTTTTCGTCGTTCCTTAACCGTCGTTTATCGAAACTTATTTTGCATTCTATAAGGTCGGGCAACCGATCAAGGTCAAGTTTTATGGGATAATTGAAAGAGGATAATGCGGTTTGCCAGCTAGCCGACAGTGAAATTTGACTACTCGACACCGAGACACGTTGTGGAATGCTTTGCAGAGGTTTTCCATTACCAGAATGCGATCAGTTTTTTTCCATTTCAATTTGCGGCGATAACGCCTCAATGCTGCATGCCACAAAATCGGGCATCGGGATGCGGAAAGATATGCAGACCGCAATGTTTTCAACAGAACTTCGGCAAATATCGTGTTCCATTCGTCCACCCGTCAGACAGCATGAGCGAGTAAGCGCTCTCGAGTGATCTCCACTTGTCAGATATTCCTCAGCCATATCGATTGCCTGCTTCTTGTAAAAGCGTAGACATTTGTAAACTTTATACTGAGCCATAGCCTGTCCCAGTTGGGTGATGATAGATGCCGCATGTTTGTGGGTTTTCTCTATCTCGTGTACCAGGTAGATAACTTGTTGCTTGGTGACAGGTTCACCTGTTTTCGTGACTCGTTACCGAAAAAGTGACTATACAGCATTGCGTTAGAATTTGTGGAAGAAGCCTGCAGGTGTAAATCAACAAATTATTAAAGAAATGATTTCAGTATTTAACCATCTGCTAACTTACCTGCCCAGCGCCACCGGTTTGAGTCTCGCTCGGGGGTCATTGCGGAACATTGAAAAACGCCTCCTTGTGCTTGCCTACATGTCCGACCGCCTCGTGGGAGTAAATACCAGGATGTTGGGTTTGTAGTGACGCCAGCCCGTTCTTGACTGCGTCGCAAAACAACCCACCGGAGGCAATGTACTGCACAGTCAGCCAGACGTAGTGCTCGAAGAGCAGCTGTTTGGAACTGGTTCGGTTGCGATATTTGACGACGTGGTTCTTGAAGCTATTGAATCTTCTTTGAGTTTGAAAAATAGGCGACAAATTTTGAAGCTCACGAAACCAGCTATGGTTTTGACTTCGAGGCAGTTGTTGTCTACTAGAGATGCACCGAATATCAGCAAAAAATGGAGTTTGCCGAATATTCGGCTCACCGAATAGTATGTTACATTAGAAATAATATAAAAGTGAAGTGCATAAAGTTTTATGAACGGGGGTAAACGAGAACTGAGGATATGACTCAGGTTCAGAGCGGAATATACCACATTCATACGGAACACAAACCGCAATCTCCACTCATGGTTCATGTCCCGTCTGGATGAGGTATATTTTTTTGAGTCAAATTCACATTTTCAGTTCTCGTTCTTTCTACGCATTGCATAAAATTGCATGCACTGCATACTTTGCAAAAGCACTTGAAATGCAATCGTAACACAAAATTTGCAATTATGCTCACGAACCATAATCTCTAAGAACATTTATTTTTTATTGACAAGTCAAAAAAGAACAAAATTAGGTGCGCCACGGATCAACGTACTCCATTCAATAAGCGCAAAATTAATTATTTCGAACAATTTTCAATTATTTTCTTACATGAACAGTCAAAAAGCGAAAATAACAATTTTAACATCAAACATAACCATTTGGTTTAGTTATTATACGATCAACAATGTGTTCAACCGAATATTCGTCTCACCGAATTTGCTTCATTATTTGATTTCAGTAAGACTGAGCATGTTCCAGGAAGGCGGATTGCAGTCTTAGTATGCGATTCATTAAATGATCGTTGTGAGGAAGCACGAAGAGCATTTTTGCGGTAATATCACCGGTGCTGGTCAAGAGAGATGCCTTTCGGAAGCAACGAAATCATCTCCTTGAGGTATGCTAGCACCTTTTTGAATTAAAACTACCGCTAGCCGTATATAGTTTCTCTACGCCTGAATAATCGAAGCACACTGCAACTGCTTCTCACATCCCTGTAGATCGTTCCATTCTTGATCCCGAACCAGGACTACGACTGCTGGCAAAACATGCAAATGTTTCAGCATCCAGTTTTGTTTTAAGATTCCTTTTGAGTAATACCATTCGTAGGATTGGTGTTTTGGTTTTGATACAGCAAATTCATAACTGGGTGGAAGAAGCTTATATTCTATAGATTCGCTAGAATTAAAAAAAAACAAAAAACTAATTTTATAGTATCCGCTCTTAAGAATCTAGGTACCTTTCTGGCTTTCCAGATCCCAGATCGCTTGTGAATAGTGTTCCGCTGCACATCCAAGCCGGATAGCCCAACTAGTGGCTGAGCGGTGGTTACCAGCTCTGATGGTTAAACGCTGGCAGCCGTCATTCTCCTGCACTACTTGGGCCTTGTTCGAACAATTTCGTTAAATCCCGGCACGGTTCCTTATCAGTAGGTTTCGTTACCAGCCTTACCCGAAAGCAAGATTTCTGTTCTGTTTTTCCATTTTTTTTTACTCACAAACATCGGCGCTTTCGCTGTGGGCCTGGTAAACCGAAGTTACCTAATCTTATGCCCACAGCAGGGATTATATTTTGTCTAATGACAGATACTGATAGCGAATTTCTTTATTCCACCAGCTCACCTCGTTTTGACCTGGAAGTGCACTAACTGCTGTCAAAACCCTTCTTTATTCGCTCGATATTGACCCAGTTTTGACCTGGAAGCGCCTGCAAAACAGACAGGTTCGCACTGTGATTTTTGTCAGTTTTGCGAGTGGGTTCACCAATACTATTACATCGTATCTGTCAAAACGGTCAAAACACGCGCATGATGCTGGAAACAAAAGAAAAATGTGTTGTCGTCTGTGCAGTGAAATCATGGAACGCAGAGAAGAAATAATTGCTGCAGCAAAGGTATTGGCGGGATCAAGGATGGAAAAACTCGTATCGCATAACAATCATTCGGGTATCATTTCTGAACGTGCTATTTTTAAGCTTTCGAACCTAGCAAACCATCGCAATTAAAAGTTACACATTCTCACGCATTCAAGAGACAAATTAGAGCAAAAAATATATAGAAGCTTTCTTTGATTATTTTGTTTCAGTATTGCCTGCTTTAGGCGGAGCGAGCAACATATAGCGAGTGTTTCACGAAAGAATCGTAAACGATTGCACTCAAGCGATCGCAATGATTCTTTCAAATGTTGGTTGCTTACCTGCTTGCTCCGGTAAGCAAACAATTGTACGCAATCTAACGTTCATTTGGATTCTCAAATTCTCAAATCTCAAAGATTCTCGCGATAATGTTGAATGTAATTGAACTTGGATACAATAAATACCATCGTGTTTGAATCATTCAGTCTCCTTCTATGGTATTCGGAACTCTTAGAAGCGAAAAACAATCATCGGCGTTTCTATGGAAAACTTGTACGCGAGTGGAAATAGTTAAACGATAACTGATGAATCAAAGAACACATTTGCATGAAATGTTGCTAGTGAGTGAACTTTTCTATGCTTGGGCGGGATGCAGCAGAGATGGCGGAATGGAAAAAAGTATTTTGACAGCATAAAGGTTTAAACACAATTAATACGTTGCGGCTGCGTTTGCGGCAATTTGACAGTTAGCCCATACATTTCCTGTCAAATTAACGTCAACGCAACGCAAACGTATCCATTGTGCTCGGGCCTTAAGGCAGTCCACGGGTGGCTTATCAATGCTTGTACGTTTATTATTGTTGCTGTTTTTCAAGCTGCAAAACCATAACACGATCAAAACAGAAATCTTTTAATGTCGGCAATAATATCAAAAATGATTTGTTATTGTTGTATTTAGGATTGGCATCCGCAATACAAAAGCTACCGATCGGATAACATTTGTTTTTCACGCTTCTGGATCCGAGTTGCATCCAAGTTGCGACCGATCGAATATTCGTAAAGCTGTCATAAGTTGAAAACAGACTGAAATCAGCTGATCGCAACTGTCTTGTGGATTGCCTTATTTATGTTTACATTGCACATGGTCTCACGCACACCAACGCAAGGCTTTAAATCGTAGATCGAGATCGTTTTTTATTCCACCCGAAAGTTGGCACTAACCCCGTGGAATAAAGAAATTCGCTATAAGAAAAAGACCGATAAGGAGAAAATTGTTCACGATTTCGAGCAACTACGAGATGATGCAAAATTTTTGCAGACAACGTTTTGACAGTTTCAGATTACGGTATCAGAATATATTGCAGCTCGAAAAATATTACACGTTTGTTCGCATGACTACATAATTAGGTAAATTTAACCGGTAAACTAGTTCTATTGCAAATATCGATAGTTTTGATCACCAAATAAAACATGGTCGCTATGACCACTGCGATTGGGTTTTTTTGACAATGTAAATGGTTACTGCTTTTTTAACTGTCATGGTATTTTCAACCATGAACTATTTCAAGGTGACAATTATTATGGTAATAACTACAAAATTCTGTGATTGTTGCGATAACCATGGGTGTAAGGTCAATACTAACATTTTATTTTTCTCTGTGTATAGGAAATTTCACGTAACAATAACGTGAAAAATATTTTGAGTGTAAGAATCCGGTATCAAGGTTCAGTTCAGATTGCGAGGAATTTCCTGAACATAAACAGTTGCAGCTAACAGTGATTATCGCCAGCGAATGTCGCCATATCATTTTGCCATTTTGTATGTCGTTTAATTCATTTACGAATAGGTGATTTTGCATGCCCGTGCGACTTATCAAGCAACATGTTAGGATAATGTCTGAAAACTTATTCAAGTCTCTCAAGAATTTGGGAAACCATAATTGAAAATTATACGTTGTATAAAACGTGATTGAGCTCGAAATACTCTACCGGTACGAAGGATTTTCTTCTCCGCGATCGCGGCTGGCAGAAGAGCCAGTGAGCTAACTTAGTGGGAACTTAAGCAAACAAAACGATTATTTCAGTATAAATTTATTGCGCTCGCCTTGGGTGATCAAACTTAACTGATAAAATCTTTGCATGTTGGCTTAAATATATTTCTGATGGCCAAGATTGGCTTATTGGTGATCGTGATATCCTCTCTAATTTCTCATTTTCTGCTATCTTGTGTGTATATTTTTAGTACAATTTGTATGTGTAATAATTGGCGTGAGTTTAGATTTTTGAAATTAGGCTAAGCGAAATTAATTTAAGTAAACTTATAATTAGATCTTGGTTGATTAGGGCATGATGCTTGTTTTAAGATAAATTTATAATTTTAAAGTTGAATCATGATTTGATCGTATACATTCCGGCCCCTTTGAAATATTTAGGATATTTCAACTATCCTCTTTAGGTGGCCTATCTTTTTCTAGTAACTTCTAAACCTTGTTTATTTTATTTTACTAATTTGTAAGCACTTTCTTATTTTTCCTTCGAACTTTGACCGGGCGAGAATATCGTTCCACTGGTGTAGGTGTGCTTTCGGTTGATTCGCCGTGTTGTTATAGTAGCGTGCGGTAGCGTCTCGTAATTCTGCACATGCACGCTGATATTGCTCCAGTGAAAAGAAGTTCAACAACATACTAGTTGCGTGATGATGCGACGATCCTCGTCATTCAGCCGGCAAATAAAAAAGAACAAGGTAGATCATACGGGTGGAGGTAATTAATTAGAATGCTAATTACCTGGGGTGGCATTGTGCAGCTCGATTCGAGCGATTTTCGCTATTTTCGAGTACGTCACATACTGCCAGTTTTACTTTAAGCTCAAAAGGAGCTGTCATTGTCATTTGTCCTTTGGCTCATCTAACCCACAAAGTCGAAAAAAATACGAAAAATGAAACATAACGCCCACCAGAGATCATTCAGTTTTGTTCGAGTTACTCGAAACGAAATGCGCAATGTCACCCCTGTTTTAAATCCAGATGCGCATCGAGCAAGTATTAGACTGCTCTAAGGGTTTGTTGAGTTTAACGAAACATCTTCATTCGGCATCGGCAGTAAGGCGATTCTGGTTACAGGTCGTACGACGTTATCTGCAGTGGATGTTTTTAATGTAACGACTCGGACGATTCCATCCTTCCCAGGATGCACTGCGGTGATTTTCGCAAGCGGCCACTGGGTTGGTGGTAAATTATCCTCTCGAACAACAACAATTCTTCCGGGTTCAATTTTAACAGGTGGACTGCAGCTGTTTGATGCCCTTGACTGGAGTTGTTGAAGGTACTCGGGATACCAGCGAGCCCAGATGCGTTGAAAATGTTGCTGAGTTTGCTGCCAATGGTTGAGCCGATTTTCTGGTACGTTGGTTACAGACGGTTCGATGACAGCTTGTAGATTGGAGCCCACCAGGAAGTGTCCCGGTGTCAAGGCTTCTAGATCCGTTGATTCTGATGGTATTGGTGTGAGTGGTCGGGAATTGAGGCACATTTCCACTTGTGCCAGCAGGGTTAGCAGGTCCTCGTATCTGATAGTGGTGTTTCGCAACTCCTTTAGAAGGTGAAATTTGGCAGATTTCACTGCGGCCTCCCATAGGCCTCCAAAGTGTGGCGCACGTGGCGGAATAAATTTCCACCTTATTTCGTTGTTTGCACACCAACTGAAAATTTCATTGCGGTCGTCTTCTTCTAATTTCAACATTCGATACACTTATTAAGTGCGTGAGCGGCCCCCTTAAACGCAGTGGCATTATCAGAATGAAGCTCGGAAATCTTTCCGCGACGAACAACTAGGCGTTTGAGGGCAGCCAGAAAGGCAGCGGTGGACATATCACTTACAAGCTCTATATGAATAGCTCGTGTGGAAAAGCATATGAAAATTGCCACATAAACTTTCGTTGGTCCGCGCTTCCGAACAGCTGACTTCACATAAAAAGGCCCACAATAATCGATCCCACACACGGAAAATGGTCGACTAGGGGTGACACGTGAAGCAGGCAAATCAGCTGTTGTTTGTTTAATTAACACTGGTTTTCAGCGGAAGCAGGTGTGACATTTGTGGTAAATTTGGCGTACAAGATTTCTTCCTCCTAGAATCCAATATATATGGCGAAGAGTGGCCAGCATTAGTTGAGGACCAGCATGAAGAAGAATTTTGTGAATGTGGTTGGCTATGATGACGCTCAAGGGGTGACTCGCTTTCAAAACTATCGGGTGTTTGGATGATTCGGGTAGATCGAGGTTGGTCAAGCGACCGCCTACTCGAATGATGCCTGCTGAGTCCATGTAGAGTTTAAGCCATTTCAAGGTGTTGGGCTTGGCCAATTGAAGTCCGTTCACGAGATTATTGTGTTCTTCCCAAAAACTGTCTCGTTGCGCCATACGGCACAGTACCATATCGGCTGAGATTAATTCGTCAGTATTAACTGCATGGGACGGTTGTATTTTTATGCGACGAGGAATGAGCTTAATGTAGTTTTGTGGATGGTCGCGACGAATTAAGGTGCGTTTACGTAATTGTTGGAGAAATTTGAGGCAGTAAGCCGTGGTTCTTCGCAATTTAGAATAATCCGAGTACCGTGCAAACAAATAATCGCTGAAGCTGCATTGCGTAGCCGACACAGCGACTAACGGAACGTTTCTGCCTTCGGTTCTGGTTTCCGGTAATTCATCGGCCGGTAGCGCTCCGGTGGGCCAGCGTTCTGACGTTAGGGAAAGCCAAGATGGTCCGGACCACCACCTGGCATAGTTTACGATTTCTGTAGGACTCAATCCTCGAGAGATATCATCTGCCGGGTTTTCTATACCGGCGATGTGTTTCCAGCTGTCAATGGAGGTGTGTTGCTGGATGTAGGACACGCGGTTGGCTACAAACGTCTTCCAACGGCCTGGCGGTGAACGTAGCCATTGTAAAACCGTGGTGGGGTCTGACCAAAAATGGATTCCAGTGGGTGAGATTTTTATAGCCGCGATAACTTTCTTATAAAGCTGGGTGGATAAGCGGGCGGCACAAAGCTCTAGCTTTGCGATCGTGTGATGGGTTGAAAGCGGCGTTACCTTGCATTTTGACGCCATAAGCTGAACAGAAATATGGTTTGCTGTTTTAGTGCGGACGTAACAGCACGTTCCGTACGCCTTTTCGGAAGCATCAGCGAAGAAATGTAATTCAAAGCTGGTTGCGAGAGGCAAAGACACGAATCGAGGAAATTTGATCTGACACAGAACATCTATTGTGGAATGGTATTCTTTCCACGCATCTTGGAGCTTCAGTGGCAATGGTTGATCCCATTCAAAGCGTAGGCCATCGGCAGATCTTAGCGCCCACAAACGCTGCATGAACAATTTAGCCTTCATGATAGTTGGACCTACCAAACCTAGCGGATCAAAAATTTGAGCGATGTAGGACATCACGTTTCGTTTAGTCAAAACAGCCGCTGGCAAAGGTAATTCTACTTTAAATCGAAGCGTATCAGTTTTGGGTTCCCATATCAATCCAAGGGTACTGATGGATTGCTCATCCTGAATGTCGAAGAATGGTTGAATGGCCCGGTCATCAGGTGGGATACCTTCCAACACCTCCACTGAGTTCGAAGCCCATTTCTTCAGAGGGAAACCGGCAGTCTTAAGCATTTGGGAAACTTCATGTTGAATTACACGGGCAGTTTGAGCATCCGCGGCACCAGACAGAAAATCGTCGACATAAAAATCTTCGGCTACTGGTTCAGCAGCATTAGGAAACTGATGTTTTTCGTCAATGGATAACTGTTTAAGTGTCTTCGTGGCAAGGTACGGTGCAGAAGCTGTACCGTATGTAACGGTCTGTAGTTCATATGTTGCGATAGGTTCGTTGGGGTTTGAACGCCATAATATTCTTTGTAGGGGCTGATCGTTAGAATGTACCATTACCTGTCGGTACATTTTTTCCACATCGGCCACCAACGCAACTGCGTGGGTGCGAAAACGCATAATCAATGAGAGTAAATCTTGTTGTACAACGGGGCCTACTAGCAAACTATCATTCAGCGAGTATCCGGACGCTGTTTTGCATGACGCGTCGAATACCACCCTCGTCTTTGTCGTCGTACTGGAAAACTTAAATACAGGGTGGTGTGGGAGGTAGCAGTGCTCGATAGAATCATCAACAGGATCACTAAGCCGTTTCATATGTCCCAATGTTTCATACTCGTGCATGAATTTATGATAAGCGGATTTTACGTTTTTGTCGCGATCTAACCGTCGTTCAAGACTGCGCAATCGTCGTTCAGCAGTAATTCTAGAATTCCCTAGTGCAATTTCCGAATTTCCTACCTTGGGAAGACGAACCACGTATCTACCAGAGGAATCACGGACTGTGGTAGCATCATAAAGATCCTCACATGCCCTCTCGGGTAGAGAATGAATATTTTGTTCGATGATTGTCTCCATTTCCCAAAAACGCTGAACTGCATCTTCAAGCATACTATCAGCAGAGGAAACAAAACATTTTGTGTTTGCGGATGAGCAATCTTGTAGTGTTGCCCCTGAAACAGTCCAACCAAAAAGAGTTTCGATGATTTGAGGCTGGTTTGGACCCATGGAAATCTTTTTCCCTGTGTGTAGTTCCCAGTATGTTTCACCACCTATGACAATATCTATTGGACTGGACGTGTAAAATTGCGGATCGGCTAGCGTAACATTTGGCAGATTCCAGGAACTTATTTGCACGGGTACAGTGGGTAAATCGTTCGTAGGAGTATCGATGACCAAAAACTCAAGCTTCGTGGAAAATGGACAAGCTTTAGATTTGACGGTCGCGGTGACCGTGCGTTTCAACCTTTTCACTGACTGACCAATTCCTGCAACACAAACGTTGATTTTGGTTTGACGATTGCGAAGCAGGGTTGCTAACTTCTTTGAAATGAAGTTCGACATCGAAGCGGAATCTAACAGCGCTCTAGCTTCAAAAACGTTTCCATAATCATCGACTATGTGGAGAGCGACTGTTTCCAACAAAACTGTGCTGGGATGGGACTGAACCGGTAAACTAACTTGAACATTGGATGGTCCTGGCTTTACTGGAAGCGCCGACAAAGGCGGATTTTGCTGCTGCTCGGATGTGGACACTGTAACTGCTGGAGTTGACGAGTTTTTGTTGGATGGAGAGGAATCATGCAGTAACGTATGATGACGGTCACGGCATACACGACACGAGAATTTGGATTCACAATTCCTTGCTTGATGACCGGTACGAAAACAATTCCAGCATAACCTTCGCTGGGAAATCAGCTCGCGACGCTGCGCAACTGACATTTTCTCGAAAGCTGTACACTGAAACAAATAGTGGCTCTGGGGACAGGCAAGACACGATGGCGGCGACGGCTTACTTTGGGAGGCGACAGCATTAGCAACTGTCCTGTGCAGAAAACTCTTTTTGGGGGGTGGTTGAGTACCGGACAACCTTACTGAATTGGCTTGGGACCGTTGTAGCAGATCTGATGAAACGGATTTCAGAATACGCACTCGTTGGTACAGAAACTCAATCAGGCCATCGTAACTTACGTCTTCATTTTGGCTGGTTCGTTCCTCCCAGGCGCGCAGCGTTGCTGGGTCGAGCTTGAACATAACATATTAACCAGTGGAGTATCCCAGTACTGAATTGGCTCTTCCAACTTGGCTAACGCCTTCACATGGCGTTGGAATTCATCGATAAGCTCGTGCAATTCCTGAGCAGATTCTCTTTTTATTGGGGGGAGATCGTAAATTGTCCGAAAAAGTTGCTTTTCCAGGAACCGACGATTGTCATAACGTTTCAATAAAGCGTCCCACACTGACGCGTAGCTGTCTGCTTCAACATCAACGCTTTCAAATGGTTTTCTCGCGTCACCTTGAAGGGATTGTAATAAGTACTGTAGTTTAGCAACTATCGGTATATCAGCATTTGAGTGCACCATAGAGCTGAAAGTATCGCGAAACGATAGCCACTTCGAAAAATCTCCATTGAATTTCGGGAGATCTATTTTCGGCAATCTCAAATGGAAATTATGTGGGGGAGTGTGTGGCGCGGGCAGAAAGGACGAATTAAACACCGTTTGGTTTGGTTCTGGTGCTCTTCTCGATAGCAAAAAACCCTTTGCTTCACAATAGCGAGTTTCTAGATCCGATCGTTGGGTAAGGTGAGTCTCTAAAACATCGACACCGTCAATTTTCTCAATTTCAGCCTGAATTTCGTGAAATTCTTGATACATTTTATCCAACGATTCCAGGCGAACGAATATTTGGCAAGCATCACGTTCTTCATTGTAATGTGCCACAAATTTTCCTACTGAATCACGAACCACATATAGTGCCTTTCTAGACACTATCAGTTCAGCTAATCTTCTCTCGGTTTTTCTGTCTGTGGGCATTTTTATTGTATTAAACAATCGCGAAACGAAATCGGAGATTCCCTTCCCGACGCGGACGATAACGATCAAATCCTTCCCGACGCGGACGGTAACGTAAATCTCCTTCCCGGACGAATTCGTATCAATCCTTCCCGACGCGGACGAGAATTGCCAAATGCACCACAAGCAAGTTCGTTGGCACGCCGTTAGGTTTGTGCCAAAGCACCTTCAATCACCACAAATCGAGAAACATACAGTCTTTTCAGATCAAAAATCTTCTATAAGCCTTCACTTGGCTTAATCGGCGTACCCAAGCGACGCTATCAGGGTAACGCGGGAAAAAATGCCGCCACTATGGCACAATTGTTTCACACGGCTTGGGTGCTCACTCACACACCACTGTCACTGGCACAATCGGAATTTCATGGATCTATTGTCCAACGATATCGCACTGGCACACGTCTATATGACTCAAGCCGTTTAGAGACACGTTTATTCGGACTTATCACACTCACGACACCTTCCGCGGGAACGGCCTTCGATCCGGTTCGAAGGACCAATGATTGAGCTCGAAATACTCTACCGGTACGAAGGATTTTCTTCTCCGCGATCGCGGCTGGCAGAAGGGCCAGTGAGCTAACTTAGTGGGAACTTAAGCAAACAAAACGATTATTTCAGTATAAATTTATTGCGCTCGCCTTGGGTGATCAAACTTAACTGATAAAATCTTTGCATGTTGGCTTAAATATATTTCTGATGGCCAAGATTGGCTTATTGGTGATCGTGATATCCTCTCTAGTTTCTCATTTTCTGCTATCTTGTGTGTATATTTTTAGTACAATTTGTATGTGTAATAATTGGCGTGAATTTAGATTTTTGAAATTAGGCTAAGCGAAATTAATTTAAGTAAACTTATAATTAGATCTTGGTTGATTAGGGCATGATGCTTGTTTTAAGATAAATTTATAATTTTAAAGTTGAATCATGATTTGATCGTATACAAAACGTAGAACCTATCAGACAATCAAATACTTTTCACTTTACCGGTAGTTAAATTCTACGTGAAACTCACATGAAATGCATATGTCTACTGAAAGATTCACAGGATAAATCCAGACCGATGTCATGGCAACAGTTTCCTGAAGCCGCCACCGATGGCGCTACTGTTGGAAATATGGTCATAAGCTCCGTTCATTGTGCCGCATGTGTTACTGTACGGATTTTTTGCGTGCTTCTAACTATATTGAATGTAGGGCTACCCGGAACGTGTTGAAACATGTTTGAACGTGACCATTTATGTCCTGCACAAAATCCATAAAACGTTCAAAATAAAACAATCGTGTTTCGCTTTCTGCATTTTTTCACACCACTTGCAGCAACAGTTGATCTCGCATGGACGGTGCTTAATCGGCTGTTTCGCAAGCACTGACCGCCTTTTGACGTATAATCGAGCCAGAGAGCCAGAGAAAAACGGCTTCAAGCGAAATGTATGGGGATGACGTTCGTGACAGGGATGTGGATAAATCATTTCACCAGTTCATAATGAACTCAAATGACAATCACGTAAAATCTACATGAAAATGACAGTGGATAATATGGAGTGGATAATATGGGTGGATAATATGGATAATATAATGGAAATACTCACATAACTTTTCCGGTAATTATAACGTGAAAAATATTTTGAGTGTATGGTTTTTCTAAAGCTCACTTATTGGGAAGTCATCGAGGAATTCCTTTCATGTTCAAAGACAACATCAGACAACAGCTTCGCCATTTCGATTTCTGTGTATTTTCACATAGAGAGTTCACGCGATACTTCATTCTGTTTGACATTGCCAAGTTGACGTAGATCAAAGATGACTAGAACAAGATTCCTGACTTCTAGTTTTTTCATACATTTTGCCCACGACACCTTCACAACGGTTAGTGCTGCCATCTGATAACTTAAATTCGCATAAAACTATGGTTATTAGCAAAACCGATTTATCGTGTATAATCCGCCAGATGAAAACAAAAATTAGATGACAGCACCATATGAGGATATTGAAAATTAGCTGACCGCACCGTGCAAGGATATTGAAAATCAGATGGCAAGACCATACAAGGATATCGAAAAAAAATGCTTCGCCTTTCGCCACCTGGCCGTCATTATCATATTACCAATATACAAATTAGTTCGACTTTTGTTCACGCGCAGCGACAATCGTGTCCGCTGTATACTCCAAGCCTGCAAGAGTCAGGTACCTTGTACTAGTCATCTTCGCGTAGATGCTACGTGATAAATCATAGTATGCATGTGATTTTCACGTAGATGTTATGTTTGTCACATGAATCATGCAAAATGACAGAAAATGAATAAGTACAGAAAATTTCACGTAACAATAACGTGAAAAATATTATGAGTGAGAGTTAAAGTTTGGCCGACTGTTGATTGTTCCAATCGAACATGAGCAATGTTAAAACTATGATGAAAAAACTGTTGACTGTTCGATTGGAACTATTCAGTCGGCCAAACTTTAACTCTAGGACTTTAGCTGCCTCGGGCGATTGTGCCTACGAAAATCTAATTACGATGGTGAGAGAAAGAAATTTTTTTCTGTTGGGTCTCTTTAATCAGGCGAGTTAAAGTCGTTATCAGTTGGGGTAGTTGTAGATTGAAAAAAAAAAAAAAAATACGCTTAGTTGCAGGTTGACGGTTCGAGCTGATTTTCATCATTTTAAAATTGAACGGTGCTAGGATAGGGCACTGTAGTTCATTCAAATAGCTACAATCTTGATCATGGCTACCTTTGACTCGACGAAGCACCAACATACTCGTTTTAACCCTTTAACCGGACAATGGATTTTGGTTAGTCCTCATCGAATGCAGCGACCTTGGTCAGGTCAAGAAGAACAGCCTCAACGCATAGATTTACCTGATTTTGACCCAAATAATCCATTATGCCCAGGGGTTATTCGCGCTAACGGAGTCGTAAGTATTGAATTGTTTCACGATAAGTTTATCTCAATTTGAATGTACTATTACAGAAAAATCCCATATACACGTCAACGTTCGTTTTTACCAATGACTTTCCAGCTTTATTGGAGGACGTGCCTTTGCCACCAAAAGACGATGACCCATTATTTAAAACTGGTGGCGCTCGCGGCACTTGCAAAGTTATGTGTTTTCATCCAAAATCCAACAAAACGCTGCCGCTAATGACACCAAAGGAGATTCGTTCAGTTATAGATGCATGGATCAAAGAATATAACTTACTCAGTAGCAAATACCCCTGGGTGCAAATCTTTGAAAACAAGGGAGCTAGTATGGGATGCTCAAATCCCCACCCACACTGTCAAATTTGGGCGTGCTCTTTTTTACCAAACGAACCATATTTGAAAGACGAGAATCTTCGTCGTTACTTCCAAACTCATGGAGCTCCTTTACTTGAAGATTATGTTGAGAAAGAAATAATAAGAAAGGTGACTACAGTTTGTAAATATATATTTTACAAGACAATCATTCAAGTATTACAGGAAAGAATCGTGTTGGAAAACCCTGACTGGCTTGTTGTTGTACCCTTCTGGGCTAGCTGGCCTTTTGAAACAATGGTCGTTTCAAGGAATGGTAATCGACGTATTTCTGATTTGAATCAGCAACAAATTAACAACCTAGCGATTGTTATAAAAGAACTGACAACCAAATATGATAATTTGTTCAAGTGTTCTTTTCCATATAGCATGGGATGGCATGGAGCACCAACAGGAGATTTTTCAAATTCAGATAGTCATTGGACTTTGCATGCAGTTTATTATCCACCATTACTGCGATCGGCAACGGTCCGCAAGTTTATGGTCGGATTTGAATTATTATGCCAGGCGCAGCGGGATCTAACCCCTGAACATGCAGCAGCTAAGCTCCGTCAACTATGTGGAAAGAAACACTATACTGAACATATATAGTTATTTTATTTGCACAATTAGAAATATCAGACTTGAATGACAAAAAGGTTATCGGATTGCAGCAAAAGTAACAAGGTTATCGTTTTGTTTTTATTTATAAATGCAGAATGTTATTTCATTACATAAATAGTACTATCATGATTTTTTCATACTTTGCCGTCTTTCTAGACTTTGCAACTCATGCAACAAAAACGCTACGTTATAACGAAGTCAATGAAACATTGCCATGTTCATTTCGAAGCTTTGAAACCCTCCATCTGCTTTCTTAATGTGTATTATGACAGTTGGAAAAGGCATTGTTGATCTGAAATTTATATTAGAAAAATCAAATATATATCAATATATCTCTAGTAATTAATGTTGTTGATGACCTTAACAAAACTCAATAAACTCGCCAAAAGGAGTGGTCGGATCCAGAGTGTATCTTTATATAAAGTTGCGTAAAGAGAAAATCTATCGTTCCGGCAACACAGTTTTTGGGGCTTATTACGGATGTCACCTCATGGTGAGAACCGTGAGAACGAAGTGAAAAGATCTCACGGTGAAAAAAGTCGCGTGCAAATCAAATGGGAATCACTTTTACCGTGCCTATTACGGTTGTCACTTCACCGTGAAGTGACTCCCGTAATAAGCCCCGTACCATCTGTCGCCAAGAATACCATGTTATTTGCTTATGAATATCGTTTTTTGAAATTCTTTACAAAGTATAGTTTCAAAAGATTACACCGGTGATGCTTTGTTTAATGTCACTGAACCAGTTTACAGGTTTATGCTGGATTACATACATGAAGTTAAAACTTCTGAAAACTGATATTCTATGTCACGCTCAATTACAACGCTTGTCATCCACTCCTAACATTACCATTTTGTCAAAAAAATTAGAATGCAGGGTATTTTCAAGAAAAAGAAGAAGCAACACCCGCAACTGACAGACATCTCAAACACTGGTAAAAATGTGCTGTGAAAAATAGCACTCGATACACGTTCAACTGGGGATAATGAAATGTTCATAATTGAAATACGAAAATATCCGAATAAGTTTTATTCTCTACACCTTATTAGTTAATCATAGTCTATTTGTTTGTTTCTTAGGTTTTCGTTTGTCTTGATCGAGCAAAGAATATCATATTCATCATCAAAGGCATGTACGATTTATTGCCATCAGTGATGGGCACCATTTCGCCTATTTTTAGATCGGTTAGCGAATATGATACGACAACATCGGGTACGGGTTTGTTTAAGTTCGCATGCTTTTGGCGATTTGATGTATTTATCACAACAAATCCATGATATATAAAATAAAAGTCGTGGGACTATGTCTATAAAGCTCAATTTTGAAGATGCAAGAGACAGACATAGGAACGATGCGCTGTACACTTTTGCGGTACTGGAAAACATTTATGTTATCTCAGGAAACAAATTAAAAAAAAAGACTTTCTGAAGCATAAGAATTCTCGAGCTGGAACCAACAGAAGTTGCGGGGAAATTAGGCCTTCGAATTTATTTTAGCGGTAGAGCTCAGAAGCTTCGGTTTTTCGAAAAATGTCTTCACGGGTAAAAATAAATTAAAGCTGAGTTTCCCAGCTGGAAAATATATAAATATTTTTTTTTACCACAAAAGATCAAAATAATGGTCGCAGTGGTCCAAATCTTACAAAAAAAAAAACACTATATTTTAACGTTTATTGCATCTCTAAGAAATTTAGCATCACAATATTTTTGTGCTATCGAACATTTTTCATTGGTAAAAAAGTATAATTTTACCCGCACGACTTCCCGAAGTCTGATTGTGTTGAAATTTAGAATAGTGACTTCTTTCGAGAAGACGAAACTTTTGAGCCATTCATCTAAATCTCTGAACGAAATTCAGAAGTCTATTTCCCATATATCTCATTGATAAATTTTTTTGTTGAAGCACAGACTAACAGACGTAACACTGAAACCTAGCTCCATCGCCACTAATAACGTTCATTTCAAATTTTCAATCGAATAGCAATCATCGCGCGAAAACGTCGCCTGGAGCGCTGTCATGCAATCTCATACTTATTTTGTAGTTCCCCATTTGACACATGCAGTAACGCTGGCGCTGATGTCGAAATACATGACGCAGCGCGAACACGACAGCAGATGGTGCTAGTGTTACTAACGTAAAGTACTGGAATCATACAAACGATGATTTTATTGGAAATTTGTTCGACGTGTTATGTCTGTTAGTCTGTGGTTGAAGTTTTAACCGGCGGTCATCCACCAGTCAATGAAAACTATGATATATTGCATACTGTTAGAGCAACATCAAATAATGGATTATAACTAGTTTATTCTGATTGCAAACCATATCAATGCGGCTCTGCTGCATAGTCGAGGGCAAGGAATCAAGGCGGCTTTAAGTCAATGCTATTCAATTTCAATTGAAGTAAATTAAGAGTGCATACGCTTTGACAAACAATTTCTTGAGTCGCATTTTTATCGGTGCTGTCTGAAATTGTCATTTTCGGTTGTCAGTTGCGGTTCACGGTAAGAGTCGAAAACCCATTAATGGGTACTTTTTCAACCATTTCGCCAAAAAGTGAGCCAATCCATTTAGTGGGTAAACTTGATTTACCCATTAACGGGTATACCGATAAAACGTCAAAAACTGGGTACAATTTCACTCATTTTGAGAAATGAATTTTCTCAAGGAAATGGGTGAAATTTTACCCACTATTGAATTAAAAGAAATTTTGTGATTATCACTCAAAAGAATGAAAAGAAGTGAAAGTGAAATCAGATATTTTTAATTATTTGCAAAAATGAATCTTATTTACGAACACAGGAGTCAATGAGTATAAAAGAGAGGTGAGGAGGAAACTTACTAACACTTGCACGCGTTCCTCTGCTCGCCCCCCTCCGCCCTAGTTGATGCCAAATAGTGACGTAGCTATTTGGCTTTCCCATTGAGTTCGTCTTGTTGTTTACATTTGAAGCATTTACTAATACTAGAAAAATTCACTCTCCTCCTCACCTCTCTTTTATGCTCATTGCACAGGAGTATTTCATCTGCTATCATCAATTGTCAGAATCGCAAAAAAGCCAATACCATACGGATAGTGAACATTGTTGACCTAATATAAAAAAATCTCACATTGTAAAATTCAATACTTGTTATAACATACTGTTTACCTTGCAACTTCTTGAACGACGCAGTATCGAATCTCTTTTAAAGTCCTTCCATGGCAATTGTTGACAAATAATAAACAAAACAGATCGTAAAAGTAACGCGTGCGAACAAATAGACAGAGCAAATTAAAACGATGCTTGAAGTATTTTTTCACCCATTAATGGGTAAACATATGACCCATTTTTTTTCTAAGAACATGTCTTTCTAATGCGTACAATTTTACCCATTTCACATTTTTAAACAGAAAAAAATGGGTACAACAATACCCATTAATGGGTTTTCGACTCTTACCGTGTTGTCAGTTAGAGCGCAAAATTCTTATTTTTCTCTGAAATCACAATATTTGCATTGCTCGATTGAAACCCTTGTTTGACGTTAACGTTTGACGTTAATTGAGTTTTGACGAGAGAGAGAGAGAGGGGAGAGAGAGAGAGAGAGAGATGCGAAAGGAATGTTGTGAGCCAAACGAACATGTCAAAATCCGAGCCAAACGAACGAGAAAGGTAACACATTTAGAGGTATTGCAATCAGGTTCAATGAAAAATATATTTATTTTCACACGTTTTTTATGTTCTTTTTTTAAACAATGATTTAAAAATGCTTCTGAATGACTTTATCGCGCTTTGAGAAGAGATCTGGCATCTCTGACATGTGAAGCGCGCGATATTGGTTTCGAAAAGACTCACGAAATTCATGGCAAGAATTCTTTCTTTTGTATAAATCGATAAAATTATTTAAATCAAGCTTTTAGTGAAGGGCGATAAAGCAGTTTACCCAAAACAAAAGGTACTTTGGAACTAGGCCCTTTACATTGGTTTGAAGCAACGGGCTTATTTGCGAGATATTTCGTAAACAGGCGACAGTAGAGGGCGGATCAACTTTTGTTTTCAAAATAAAGGCGCATTTAAACGGGCGCAACTGGAGAAAAAATAAAAACAAGGCGAAAGAAAGATGGGCGTATCTCGTTGTCAGAATGCTTTAAGGCGAAAAAGAGGTAGGCGAATCTCGTTGTCAGAATGCTTTAAGACTCAATAGAAAAAAGTTAGAAGAAAAGTGCAGATTTAAGCCAGAAATGCACAAATTTAATGTAGTATTGTTAGGAAACTATAAGCCAGGTATATTTTACGTCGATTTTTGGTATTGATGTTAATGTTAGTCACTTTCTTTGAAATTACGATTTGAAAATGTACTTGCAAATTTCCTAACTGATATTCCCCAATGGTTATCTTTTGCCAGTTGCGCCCTTATCGCAAATCACTCCGGATTTGTTCTAGAATCACTGATAGATATTTTTTAGATTTCTAGATTTTCCCGGTTTTTTATGCAGTTGCAGACATTATTCAAAAACATCTGACATTGTCTGGAAGACAAGTCTTGAATTTGAAGACATTTAAGAAATAAAAAAAAAGGTATTATTTCCATAGGTTTGCGTACCTGCTAACTGAAATGTTGATTCGCCATATCATTCGTTTTGGAGCAGATCGAAGATTACGCATTTCTCGGTAATTTCGAGTAAGCACATCCCGCTGGTGATGCAGTATTTTCACTAAATCTTCAGTACAGCTACTTGAAAAACGAAGTTCTTTCAATGTTTCTCTCAGCTCATCGTCTTTCACAATTCCCTTGGGATAGCGCAAATATAACTGGATTAATAGTAGAATTGCCGCAAACAATTCATGCATATGCTCGGGAATGTCTTGATGAGTATCGCGAACTTTTTCGATTTTACGATTCAAGCACGCTTTTGAGCAAGTATTAGTATCAATATAATCGTCACATACTGCAATATACATTTTTCGAGACATTCAAATCTGGAAATCTGGTTTAATGAATACTTACTCTGTATAATAGCTTCCAAAATTGTTACTGATTCTAATTCTGGCACATACATTTGATAGTTTTTAAAAACTTTGATAAGAGTATACCTAAAATTGGAAGACATGCTGATGGTTTTACCCTTTTTATCAGATGTCCAGATCAGAGTCTACGTTTATATAGACCTTTCTATCTGCGGTAGTTGATTCCACTAATACATATTTTTTGCTGGTTTGTAAAACACAACAACGTTGGTGAAGAACAAAAAATTTCTTCCTGTCCTAAATTTTTTTTTTTTTTAAACTCTAATATTTATTTAGGCCCAACCGCTAAGCATAACGGGGCCGAATGTCCTTTGGAGTAGGGAAAAGCCAGCTTGAGTAGAGCCTGTATCCCGACTGCTCTTCCTCAAACTGGCATAAAAACCCTCTCATCTTTTCTTGTTAAAAATACATTTCAAAATACAATTAAATAAAAATAGTGTGACTTATAACTAATATGTACATTTTCCTATATAACTAATAGCATTGAGGGATGATGAGTCCTTGTCTCTCGGAAATCAAAACCTGAGATGAAAAATAGAGAAAGAAAAACGATGATAAGTATTGTTCATGAAAATCTTGATAGCAAGACAGGGACAGAGAGAAAGATAGAGAGTTCAGATATGATAATTCATTTCTTTAATGAATTCGTATATAGGGATAAGATAATTGGCATTATGGCTGGCAAGTGCATCGCGGACTTGCATTGTGGGTGGTGCATTCCGTTTCCGGAGGGACTCGAACAGTTTTTTTCTTGCTCTGTGGTATTTAGGGCATACGAAGACAATGTGTTCGATATCCTCGTACCCTCCACATTCGCAAAGATTGCTATCGACTAATCCAATTCGGTATAGGTGTGTATTAGCTATGTAATGGTTTGACATTAGGCGCGAGATAACTCGTATAAAATCCCGAGTTAAGTCGAGCCCTTGTCCTAAACTTTTATTCAAGTTGTAAACCGATTTTTAGTTTCATTTCATCTGATTTTCTACTGAAGTAAAGTTTGTTAATGGAGGTAACACGAATTCACAAGAGAAACATGTTTCGGAACCGAGTATCAGCTAGTAATGGGAAACTTATCGATACTTATCGATAATATCGATAAGTGCTGGTCATCGATATTATCGTTAATTTTTTGACGTTAACGATAATTATCGATATTATAAGGGTGAGCACAAGTCAGTGCGGCTGGTTACTGGAGGAGACCCAAAAGAAGGAGACCTCTCCTACCCTACCCCAGGAGTTGCTTTTGCCGCTAGGTATTTGTTGGGTGCTGCTATTCGACAAGATTTTGCATTGTTGCGGGTGGTGTAAAGGTTCGTCCCGGGTATCACTGAGTTTCTGAGAAATAATGGTAACTAAAAAGGTATTTATAGTTTTTAGTTTCCTAAGAACAGATGAATTAGACAACTTAGTACTGGAGAACTTTAAAAAAAATATCCAAACTTTTCGCACCATCTCATAAAAAGCAATGATACGAAATTGTAATAAAATGCATTTTCTTTGGCTTGCCAACTCTTATAATATGATGGACATGTGTAGCAAACGCATTATTTAGAACTTGACGAATAGTCATTCAGTATTGTTTCTTGGAAGGAAGATTTCCCGTCATAGAGGAGATTGCTACATAAATAATCCCCACCCGACCCTTCGTGCGGGTGCTAGATTAGAAGCAGGTATAGAATTTCTAGATCCGTGCGAGGCCACTAATCGTAAGCGGTCTATTTTCTGTTCTGTTCTGTTTTCTGTCTGTTAGGTTTAGCCAGCGTCAATGACTATGCGAATTATGGGCGAGTAATGCTCAAAGAAAAGGGCGATAAGTCCTATTATCAGCCGGCGCGTCTGCGTACGCATTATCATCTTAAGTAGGGAAATAGGGAATGCAAATCCGGCGCTTTGTAAAACATTGTAACTATCTGAATGAATGTTGTCGTAGGCGCGTGTAAAGAAAGCCGATAACGTTCGAAACCTTTTTCCCGTTCAGGTACCAGATTAGGGGAAAGAAAATTTGACCTGACTAGGCGAACGGAAATTCTGTCGCGTTCTTATTTGTTCCCTTACGAAGATTCGGAGAATCTTCTCTCTCATTTTCTCTTCCATACGTAGGCATAGTTCATAAGATTCGAATTTGTAAATTTCGTATATAAACCCGATTTGCTACCAAATAAAATCATACCACTAGCAAATTCGAACTCGCATAGATCTTTCTTGATCCGAACGTTAGATTTCAGAGGTTGTCCCTTGCGTGTTTAAGCCTTTCGAATGTGAAAAGGACCTTTGCACGCCGGTTAAGATAACCCGAGGAATCTAACCCTTTTTAAAAGAAAGACGGAATTGCTATGATGCACTGAAGCCACAAATCGACCTCAGACAACTTTTTGAATTGTAAGATGGCGACTTCCGGTGTCCGGAAAACAGCCTAAAGTGACCAAATACCACCCAATATGAGTATCACCGGATCCATAATGATGCAAGGAGCTATAAATTGACCTTAGACAACAGTTTGAATTAAAAAATGGCAACTTCTGGGAAACAGTCGCAAATAACCGAATACTACTACATATGGATATGTCCGTAATCGAAATGATGTAGAGAAGCCAAGCATTGACCCTGGACACCATATCCCGGAAATACCCATATTGGGTGGTATTCGGTCATTTGCCGCTGTTTTTCAGAAACCGTAAGTCGCCATCTTGGATTTCAAAATGGCATTCGTAAACAATTTCTGGCCTCTGAGGGTCAATCTGGTTGAAGAAACACTCATATTGGGTGGTATTTGGTAATTTTCGGCTGTTTTCCAGACACCGGAAGTCGCCATCTTACAATTCAAAATGTTGTTTGAGGTCGATTTGTGGCTTCAGTGCATCATAACAATCCCGGAAATACCCATATTGGGTGGTATTTAGTCATTTGCCGCTGTTTTTCAGAAACCGTAAGTCGCCATCTTGGATTTCAAAATGGCATTCGTAAACAATTTCTGGCCTCTGAGGGTCAATCTGGTTGAAAAAACACTCATATTGGGTGGTATTTGGTAATTTTCGGCTATTTTCCAGACACCGGAAGTCGCCATCTTACAATTCGAAATGTTGTCTGAGGTCGATTTGTGGCTTCAGTGCATCATAACAATTCCGGAAATACCCACGTTGGGTCATTTGCCGCTATTTTTCAGAAACGGGAAGTCGACATCTTGGATTTCGAAATGGTATTTGAAGACATGCCAGAAGAAGAAACGGTGTCGAAACATTATTGACATGTTTGTTACACCTAAAAACATTCACCTGCCAAATTTGGTTATATTTGCTTGATTGGTTCTCGAGCTGTGTGTAATTTGAGTTTCATTTGTATGGGACCCCTCCCTTATAGAAGAGAGAGGGGTGCAAACCATTATGGATATATTTTTTACCCCTAAAAACAATCACCCGCCAAATTTGGTTCCATTTAGCTGGTTAGTTCTCGAGATAAGCAGAAATTTGTGTTTCATTTGTTATGAACCCCTCCCTCACAGAAGAGGGAGGGGAGTCGAGCCACTATTGACATACTTGTTACCTCTAAAAACATTCACTTACCAAATTTGGTTGTATTTGGTTGATTGGTTCTCGAGCTGTGCGAAATTCGTGTTTCATTTGTATGGGACCGCTCCCTTGTAGAAGAGGTAGGGGTGTCAAACCGTTATGGATATATTTGATACCCCTAAAAACATCCACCTACCAAATTTGGTTCTATTTACTTGGTTAGTTCTCGAGATGTGCAGAAATTTGTGTTTCATTTGTATGGGACCCCTCCCTTATAGAAGAGGGAAGGGTGTCGAATCAACATGGACATATTTTTTACTCCTGAAAACATCTACATGCCAAATTTGGTTCCATTTGCTTGGATAGTTTCCGAGATGTGCAGAAATTTGTGTTTCATTTGTATGGGACCCCTCCCTTGCAGAAGAGGGAGGAGTCTCTAACTATCTTAGTCACCTTTCCCGTCCCTAAAACCCCTATATACGAAATTTCACGCCGATCGGTTCGGTAGCTTCCAAGCCTATATGAATCAGACAGACAGACAGAGCTGCATTTTTATATGTTTAGATAGATTACTTGGGAACTTGGTGTGACCAACCTACACCGAAAATGTTTCGGACTCAAGAGTGTGTGTCAACGTGTACATTTTTGCAACGCATAGAACGTTTTAGGCAACTAAACTGTCTATCTAAAATACTTCATTTGAAAAAATCTGAGATCACCGATCTTTTCTAAAATCATTTTTTGTTTTTAAAATTATATTTTTTTTTCAGAGTAGGATCTTTAACTCATTTTTTTATATTTTTGAAGGAAAGTTCAGATAGTTTTTACTAAGATATATTGTTTCATAAGAAAAAAGTTCAAATACAGTTAGGTTTTCTTACGCGGGGGATACATGCCTCGTGAAAAAACCATGTTAATTCAGAAATCCGCTTGAAAAACCGCTTTAATTCTAAAATTCGCGTAAAAAACCACGTTAATTTGAAAATCTGCATAAATATCCTTTTAGAGAAAATCCGCGAGAATAAGCTGACCTTTTTAAATGTTAATCCAGATAAATTTTCAAACGCAAGTTTGCAAAGTTGCTTGGTTTAATAAGACCTAAACACCCACAATGTTCGATTGAATTCTGCTAGAGTGCTGCAAGCTCAAAGAAAATTAGTACCCAACAGGGAAAAAACCGCCAAAATCAACAACCATACTTAATAAATTCATACCTCGATGATTCCTTGGCGAATTTTCAATCTTTGGCTACAAATGAACGCGAAATAAATTCTGATTTATTGACAACATATAAACCTAAGTGAAACAGAATGTCAGAAAAAGTTCTACGCGTTGCAAAAATGTACACACACACTCCGGAAATCCGAAACATTTCCAGTGACCCTTGGCCACGTCCAGTTCTCAAGTAATACTAGGAAACTAGGACAGTTTTCCAGTACAATGAAACCTGTTTTGTCAGAATTGATTAATTTTTCGTGAAGTTTTGGCCATTTGAAAATTGACAGAATTTTGCCTGCTTCAATTATTTCCCTAACCTTCAAAACGAACTTCGGCTTGAAACTACTCCGTAGAAAGGGTATGCCGGTTCTGGCATCTACAACATCTTGACACTATTGGCCAACGATCAGAGCATCGAAAGAAAGCCCGGTTCCGGACGGCAAACGACCCTGAGCGACAAGAAGCTTCAAAGGATGCTGAAGAGGAAGACCGAGGGAAAAGTCGCTGCGTGCACTTGGCCGAGAGGTTGGTGCATGCTCTAAAACAGTGTGGAGAAAATGGACATACATGCAGGAAGCGGCAGTCCCGTCCACTGGTCTCGGAGCTGCAGGCAATGACGCAGCAACAGCGGTTGAATAAGATGGTCAAGTCAATTTTCCCGGTGAATCGCGACGCGGCAGTGGTATTGGACGACTAGACCTATCTCACCATGGATGGCAACGACTAGCAGGGCTCTTCGTGTTTTACCTCCCCCACGAAGGAAGTGAGCACCGAGGTAAAGTTTATTTCACAGACCAAGTTCCCCAAGAAGGTGCGGCTTTGGCTGACAATCAGTGAGAAAGGGATTTCAAAGTTGCTCTTCTTTCGCTCCGGGCTGGCCGTGAACGGGGAAATTTATAGTACGAAGTGCCTGACAGAAGTTGCGTCGTTCATCAAGAAATACCATAAGCGCGAAGACACGGTGTTCTGGCCAGATTTGACGTCGGCCAACTACTCGAAGCAATCGTTGGAGGAGATGGAGCGGCTGAATATCGATGTGGTACCGAAGTCGGCGAATCCGCCCAATGTACCCCATCTTCCTTGTAGGAGCCTATGACCACTGCTACCATTAGCTAGATATATTGTCCCCCATCTGCTTCCCATCGAGAATTTCTGGACAAACTTGAAGCATAAGATCTATTCCAACAATTTTGTCGCGAAAACGGAGGAGGAATTAATAAAAAAAAAACGAAGAAAGAGCTTAAAAACACGGCAACACGCATGTTTTCGTCCGTCATGGCGAATGTTCCGGTTAACTGCCGGAAGGCTGCACGCAAGGACGTAATATTTTTTTGTGAGGAAGCTAACATGATAACCTTCCACGGGAAATTTATCCAACTCAATTATATGTCTTAGTTTTTTTTTCATCACCATCTGAAATAGTTTTTTTTGACGTGGGACTACGTCTTTGTTTACTATACTGGGATGCATTCTGTAAAATTGGAAATAAAACTGGCAAATGTTGCGTCAGATTTCAAACGGTAATAACAGCATAACCACATGATGGATAAAACTAACCAATATGTTGTTGGATAGATAAAATGTGTAACAATTTTTTAATATGCTAGTTATCACTCTAATTTCATTGCTAAGCGGTAAAATTGATAAAAAGTTTCAATAACAAATTTACGCGAACAATGACCCAATTACATGCGAGCATTCCTAGCACAGATGACGTGAATGGACACCATCCGCTCCCTGTGATATTCTCTGTATCAATATCGAAATAAAAATTGACATAGTCCCCCCGTCCCAATAGGTCAATTAATGTTTGCTTCCATGAGCTTAGACTAATATGATGTCTCGAAGGTAAAAGTTTTCCAAAAAGTGTGATACAGTCCCCTTTCTTGAACAATTTCTAAACCTGCTTTCAGAACCTAATAAAAACTGATGTCTTGGAAGAGAATATGCAGGTAAAGCAACAGTACCATTGGAGTAAAGAACCGCAGGTCTCTCGTCGTCTATGATTGCAGCGGTACTCTTCTTTTCGTACATTTCAGCGGTACACTCCTATTCATACTGCAGCGGTACTATTCGTATTGCAGTGGTACACTTTTGTTCGTTCATTTCTATACGTGTACAATCGAGAAAAAACTGCAATGCTGCTGTTGATGGTGATTGAAAGTTTATCTCATAAATATGATTACCATAAATTACTCAACAAGAATTTTTATTTTTGCAACAGATATTTATTTAATTTTATCTTCGATATTCACTAAATAATCATAGATATTATCGAAAGAGTAAATTCCTAAATATATACATTTATAGAAGAGTAAGGGTCTGCGCTTGTGATTTTTTTGTTTATTTGCTAAGATTCATTCAGAACATCTTTTTACATTTCAGACAAAACCATTCATTATGATAACGTCAGTATTATTGGATTTGTTTTTTTTAGGATATTGAGTTAATTCTGGCTTTGACGCATTACGAGAAATTTTTGGTGCTTCTTTAACAAGCACGATATGCTTGTGCCTTGTCAAATACATGTGGTTTGCACAAAAACATACTACGGGCATAATAACGTCAGATATAAACGATGTTCTTTCGAATGTTGTTGAATATATTTCAAAAATTTATTTCCAGGGGAGGCTGAAAATAAAAATACGTACAGTCGCAGGGCAAACACATAGATTCTGTCTGCAGACTCTGTATATTTTGTAACAAAAAGTCCCCTAATTACAGTGTTTAGTCCCACGTCACCATTTCATACAACCCTAGGGCTGTATACCTTGTAGTATTTTCATCACCATCTGAAAAAAAAAAATTTTTACCGCAAACGTTAGCCGTCAAATTATCGATACTTATCGATAATATCGATAAAAGCCCCGGAATTATCGATTGTTTCGATGTTGGTTTTGGGCGATATTTCCCATCACTACTATCAGCTGATTTTTTTTGAAAACAAATGTTTTTTATACGGTACGATCAAGCCTGCATTGGTGAGTGGCCAATACCGTATCGATGCCGAAGGTATCGATACTACGGGGCCTGAATATCGGTATTTTTTATCGATGCAACTGACGTTGATATTAAGGTGAATCGATACATTCGCCCCGATATTTTTTCGATACTGGGAGGAAACTATTAGATCATTGAATTTACGGATACGACCAATTGCCCCGAAAGTTCTAAACAAACAGCACGGAAATTTGACTCTTTTGGTAAAAGACACCAACAGATTGCATATTACCGCGCACTTCTAAAATGATTTTCCTACCTCTTGCGAGAAAAATTCTTTCGCAATTGACAATACTGTTTATGCAGAGCAAAATCGTAATCGCCGCGTCACTCACCTGACAAGCATTTTGTGGTGAATGGCTTAGTATTCCAATAATTATACAGCTGTCTTTTTATGCGAATGTTTTGTCTCAAATTTTTATGAAAACGCTTAAAAAATGACTAAAGTGACTAAAAGACCAAAATGCAACATTTTCAACAGAAACTGTGATTTGTTTGTAAAACAGATAACTCCAAACATAAAACGGAGGCTTAACTAAAATTAGGGCAATGTCTTGTACTGTTTTGGAGCACTGCAGAATGTTTCTTGTTCCCTAAAATATTCTTAACATTGTTGAACTGTATCTTCTTTTTTTAATTAGTCATCTCCTTAACACTGCAGGGACTCGTTATATTTTTTTGTGTAGAAAGGCAGAAAATAAAAAATAAAACGCCAGAACTATTGTGCTGCCCGAAATTTCAAATCAGGCCGCAGACGCGCTTATGCTATTGCACTGATTTGTATGTGACATATCGTCAGTTGAATTCAAAACTGGCACAACTCAAAATTTTGCAATTTTGAGTTATTGATGGCAAACGATGCCAAATACTATGAAGTTTCATCTCACAAAGACCCGTTTTAAAATTCACAATATTTCCCGAAATATAAGTAGATGTGCTTTGGTAAACTCCTTAATATTTGAGTCGAATACTTATCCGACGGAACGAGGGTTTTCTTTTCTTAGCGGTGACGGAGTTGACGAAAGTCAAAACCGTTCGCAATGATAAAACCTCTTATGCTTAAAGCTATTCCGGTGAGACGAACTGGAGTAGACCAGTCGCTGCGGAATGCTCATTGATTAATTCTGTCTCTTTATTGAAAATCATTCGCTTTTATAGGCAAATGCAATTGCCGAAATATATAATTCTATGTTTACATGTGTGGCCAGCTTGGGCCCTGTGTGGCATGCGTAACGCAAGTGTAATTGAAGCTTAATGAATCCAGGCCCAACCGTCACCAAACAGTAACGCATGGCCCCACTGATCCCTCACCACGGGCGTCACAGGAAAGAGCGGCAAACAGAACCTCACACTCTTCGATTGACGTTCCTCTAGGTAAGTCGCACATTGGCGATCCTGTCAGTTTCTAAGATAAAAATGAAACCTTCCATGCATATTAACTTTAATGTTAAGCAAAGCCACGCTAATATCAAGCGGATTGGAACAACCGCAAAGCCACGCTAACAACAAGCGGATTGGAACAACCGCGCGCCCACGCTCTAGAAAACAAAAAGGCATAAATGCGTGATTTGCTTCAAAACGACGCCATAATGGAAGCACAGCAAACGAGCCCATATCCCAGTGGATTGGAACAACCACATTATAAAAAAAATCCAAAATTATGCCTAAATATTGCAGCATAACCGCCTCATGCCAATGCGTTTACCGATTGCAAAAACAAAAAACGAAGTAGGTTAAGTTGAGCTAAAGATTTTGTTAAAAAAAAAACCTCCAATCGCCGCCGGCCAATGTGCAAAAAAAAACCAATCATTGAGTACGCCGTAACTAATATAAAGTTTGTTGGCAATTGCAGGTTATTTCGAAACTTCAGAAAAATATTTTGTGTAATGGCGAATCGCGGAGAGTATGTTCGATCGCGGGAAAATCACGAAGATTATCTGAGTGACAACGAACCGGAGCCAGCTGCAAGCTACCGATGACAGCAGTGAATATTCAGCGGACCACGACGATAATCACACCGAGGAAGACGAAAGTGAGGTCAGCGGTAGTGTCAATAACAGCCACCACAATACGGATACTCCCAGCAGCGACGAGGAACTTCCATCAAAAATCGACGATCTTTGTAATGCAAGTAGGGAAGATAGTATTATTGGACAGGAAAATAAAACTAACAGTGAAGGAAAAAACAACACTGGCGAACGGGTGAAGCAAATCGAAAAAGTGCTCGCGGATCTGACGAAGGCTGTCGCATTACTTCAAACTCCACTAACCAGTAGTCCTACTTCACCGTTAACAAGTCCCGAAACCGACCAGAGCTGGAATTTCTGCCATGAACCAACAAGAGCCCAAACATCATACACAACCGTACGCCCGGAACACATCAAACCGTTTCCTAGCGGCATCCGCCCGAATAAAATGTGGGCTAAATGGTTCGATTTCATCGAGAACTTTGAAGTTGCGGTGTCATTACATAACGCAAATGATCCAGTTTACAAGGTAAAACTGCTCTATCTGTCGCTTGGGCAAGAGTTACAGGCCATCGTCAAAGCTGTCAACCTTCGCCCAAGTCTAAATAATCCCGACTGCTACGCAATTTTTGTAAAAAACATTGAAACCCACTTACGCTCAATAACGGACACAGTTGCTGAACACAGAGCGTTCCAAAAGATGAAGCAAGGAGTAGACGAATCAACGGTGGCATTTCACGCTCGGCTTATCAGAAATGTCAAATTATGCAGTTACAGCGCCAGTGATCAGAGCAGATTCGTGCGAACCCAATTGTTGGATGGCCTAAGAAACAAGGACTTGGTTAGAGCCGCGCGCACCTATGGTTACGAAACCAACTTTATAGTACAATCAGCAACTCGTGATGAAGCATACAATGCTGAAACTATCGATACCGACATATTGCAGATTGACCAGGAATACGTAGGTGGTCGGAAAAGAATTGGCACTCAACAAGAATCTAGTTACCCGCCCACCAAGTATCGTCGAACAAATCCGGATCCCGAGAATATACCGAGACACCATTCGAACCAGTCGAAACGGATAGACAGCTCCATTCTGCAAACAAAAGGAAATCAAGCAAACATGCGAACACATGGACGCCGGTCACGTTGCCCAAGATGCAATAACGTTTTTCATCGGAACCCGCAATGCCCTGCTTTATCCAGAACGTGCGATAAATGCGGAAAACGGTGGCATTTTGCTACCGTATGTCGATCAAAAAAAAAAAAAAATTTTGTATCTAACCTAAAATTATCTCGAACTCCACCCCCCCCCCCTTTTTTTAGAAAATAAACGCCCTCACTTTGGAGGATGCGATAGTCGACTGCAGCATCGGATCAGCAGAACCCATATCTTTCTTGATTGACTCGGGAGCTGATGTCAATGTAATTGGTGGCAGGGATTAAACGTTTCTGAAGCGAGCTGATGACGAAGGAATCGCAAAACTTAAAATCACGCAACAGTTTCATAAAAAGTTGCACGCCTATGCTTCAGCAAACCCTATGTCGGTTGAGCATATATTTAGGGCAACCATCGAGGTCCCAAGAACAACCAAACCATCTATAGTAGCTACATTCCACGTTGTTCCCGAAGGAAAAAGATCACTTCTAGGCCGATCCACCGCACACGATTTGAAACTTTATTTATTTTATAAAATTTGAAGATGCCGGGGGTACAAGTCAAATTTAGCGTGGACAAGTCGATACCTCCCACCAAGAACGCGTATTATAACGTGCCAGCAGCATTCAGGGAGGCTGCCAGAACAAGGTTACATGAGATGGAAAAGCGCGGAATAATTGAAAAAGTTGCAAAAGCACCCGCCTGGATAAGCGGTATGTCGGCGGTAGCAAAAGGCAAGTCCGATTTTCGGCTCGTAGTTAATATGCGAGCGCCAAATAGAGCCATAAACAGAGAATATTTTAGGTTGCCTTTGGTGGATGAAATGCGAGTCAAGGTCAATGGCGCAAAATATTTTACAAAATTGGACCTGAAGAACGCGTTTCACCATCTGGAGCTATGCGAAGAATCGCGTGATATTACAACTTTTCTAGCAGAGGAAGGTATGTACCGCTTCTCGCGATTAATGTTCGGGGTTAATTGCGCTCCCGAAATCTTCCAGCGAGAAATGGTCCGCCTATTTGCCGATAAAAAGAACGTGATAATTTACATAGATGATACCCTTATTTTCGCCAAAACTTTTGACGAACTGCGACAAACCGTTAGCGAAGTGCTCCAAATATTACGAAACAACAACTTGACGCTAAACACGGAAAAGTGCGAATATGACAAAACCAGCATAAAGTTTTTCGGCCATCAGTTAGACGGCAACGGTTTCCATGTTGATGAAGAAAAAATCAAGAGTGTGCGCAAGTTCCGTGAACCTACTACTATTTCCGAGCTGAGAAGTTTTTTGGGGCTTGCGTCATTTATTAGTTCATACGTGGGTAACTTCGCAGAGATATCTCGACCGCTGTGGGAAACCGTAGCAAAAAAAATCATGGGTCTGGGGTACGGAGCAGGAAACAGCATTCAAGCGAATTAAACAGCGTATACTTCATTGTACAATCGCCTTAGGATTTTTCTCGGAGACGGATAAAACTATTTTATATACTGACGCTTCTCCTAGTGCGTTAGGAGCCGTGTTAGTGCAGAAAAGCACAACACGTAGCCCTCGGATAATCAGCTTCGCATCCAAAGCGCTCACTGCAACCGAACGAAAATATGCACAAAACCAACGCGAGGCCCTCAGTGCAGTATGGGGAGCCGAGCATTTCTCCTATTTCCTCCTGGGTAGACACTTCACCCTTCGCACAGATGCGCAAGGAGTAGCGTTTATACTCAACCGGTCGCGGGAAGAATCAAAGCGAGCATTAACCCGAGCAGACGGATGGGCACTCAGATTGAGTCCCTACAGCTATGACGTGAAGTACGTGCGCGGCCGAGACAACATAGCCGACTCGTCATCTAGGCTATACGAGGGCGAAGATGAACCATACAACGACAACACCAGTCCATGGGAAATCGGAGCATTAGAAGCCAACTCAGTGGAAATTCTTACCAAGGAAGAAATTGCACAGGCCACTTCGCAGGACAAATCGCTACAAATTGTAATTACAGCGTTAGAATCCGGACATTGGTCAAACGTGGATAATGCTTACCGTAACGTACGAGATAACCTGACCGTTTGCGACGGCATAGTCGTAAAGACTGGTTGCGCTGTTATACCGTCACCACTGCGAGAAAAGGCCTTAAGGGTTGCACACGAGGGGCACCCATCGGTAGCTAAAATGAAAAGCATAACAAGACAACGAGTGTGGTGGCCAAGACTCGCATCTGATGTTTAAAAATGGGTTGACCCATGCGAAACCTGCGCAACGAATGGTAAACCGGAATGGCCCACCCCCATGCAGCGAATTTTCGCCCCAAAAGCCGTGTGGGAAACAATCGCACTCGACTTCAACGGCCCCTACGTTCTACTTGGAGGAATTTCGATACTCGTCGTTATCGACTACAGATCAAGGTTTCTGTTCGCTAAGCCAGTAAAGTCAACTAGCTTCGAAAGCACGCAAAAGGTGCTTGATGGAATATTCGAAAAGGAAGGATACCCTAAGAATATAAGGTCAGATAACGGACCTCCCTTCAACGGAAAAGAATATAGAGAGTACTGCGCGGAAAGAGGAATTACTGCAATATTTTCTACGCCACTATTCCCCCAACAAAATGGGCTGGTGGAGAGCAGCATGAAAATTATAAATAAAGCAATTTCTGCAGCTATCGCCAACAAAACAAACTACATTATTGAATTACGCGAAGCAGTTAATGCCCATAATGCTGCAGCTCACAGCATAACGCGAATTCCACCCGAGGAAATAATGCAGGGAAGAAAAATAAGGCGAGGCTTACCTTTAATTATTCACGAGAAAACACTCATCGACGATGCGCTGTTAGACGAAAGAGATCGAAAATCAAAACTAGCAGGAAAGCATAGGGAGGATACTCGTCGCGGTGCGCGGAAATGCCGTGTTAAACCCGGCGATGCCGTTATTGTCCAACGTCACTCTCGTAGCAAAGGGCAGTCGCGATTCTCCCCAACAAGATACACGGTTACAAACGAACACAACGGAGATTTGATCCTCAAGAGTGCGGATGGTCAATCAATGAAGAGGCACGTAACACAGACGAAGAAAGTGCACATTTGGCATAAACATCACCAAACCGATGACGGGAATGTCGCAAATACTAACGGTAACATCACAAATAAAACAGCGGAAGACTACAACCGCAGAGGAAATCGTGTGAAGAAAGCTCCAGCATATCTGAACCAATATGTACAGTCGGTCAAACAATGAGTTTTCAAATTGTCTAAAACGGAAAGATAAATCTATAATACTTATTCACGTACACACCTGTCTTCAGCGATTTATTTATCGAAGAAACTCATTTGCTTTACATTCCCTGGTTTATGCGATGCGACACAAAATAAACAAACCAAGTGTCATTGTCATATTTGTTCCGCTTTCCTTTTTGTTCCTCGGAATGTTGTACACCAAAAAGAAAATGCGTGAAACTTGGTTTCAATGTACCATCTATTTCATCAAAACTGATCGGTCGAACCGTAACCGTTTAGAATATGATGATCACTTGTGATCCCTCTTCTTCAAAATCCGTAGCTTTTTCATATAGTGTGAGTCTTTACTGTTAAAGTTAAAACTTATGTAAAATCTTGCCGTTAATGGTGGCGAGTAATTTTTTTTTTTAGAGAGAGGGGGGATGTGTGGCATGCGTAACGCAAGTGTTATTGGAGCTTAATGAATCCAGGCCCAACCGTCACCAAACAGTAACGCATGGCCCCACTGATCCCTCACCACGGGCGTCACAGGAAAAAGCGGCAAACAGAACCTCACACTCTTCGATTGACGTTCCTCTAGGTAAGTCGCACAGGCCCCTGCTGGAAACAGCTGGAGAGTCGAGCATTAAAATCAGACTTCCTGAAATCTCGCTCGCACAAAGAAGAGACAGTGTGCTTTGCGCTACAAGTCTCGTTTCTCATTCAGTCGCTTCGTGCTGTGTGCAGCGTGCGAGCGAGAAAACTTACCATTCGTACGAGCCATGTCTCGTCGCATGGGAATTTTTATTGCGACGTACACGAAGATATCTCGTCTCTCAACTTAACGAGTGCGGTGCATGGGCGTCGCGTACTTGAGACAGCTTGCGTGCAAATTCTCGTGAGCTCGTCTCGCGAGCTTGCCTCGCATGTTGCTTTGTGCTAATGGTGCGAGAAGGAAATTGATTTTGCGCAGAAGGAAACAGGCAGGGCATTTTATGTTTTTTTCATTTACGGTGTTATAGCAGCATGCATCAAAACACCGTTAGAATTATCAATGATATAACCTAGTTCATTCATTTATCAATTCAAAACTCTATGATTAATTCATCCGACTTTTGTTAACATGAAATAAGAACGTTTTGTTACTATACTTATTATGCTAACGGTACGAAAATGCACCGGATGCAGAGTGTTACGTTGGTTAACAGAAGTGTTCCTTTCGTCGGTTTAGATGTCATTGACTATATTATGATAGAATTCTGTTTTGTAGTTCTAAGGATAAAAAATGTGGTTTGAAATTACAACATAAGTTTTTCGGGAGTTAAAAATAGTAAAACCATTGAAATTGTTCATATTTTCTAGTACATGTTGATGTTGGATAGAATTTTCGAATTGAGTACACTAAAGTCGCTTTTTATGCGGGGGATACATGCCGCGTAAAAAACCGCGTAAATTCCGGAATCCGCGAAAAAAAACCCGCGTAAATTCTGCAATCCGAGTGAAGAGGAACCGAAATCCGCAAGAAAAAAAAATACCGCGTAAATTCCGGAATCCACGTAAAAAAACCGCGTAAAAGCGACCTTAGTGTATAGCTATTGCAAATCAGGTTCTGAAGGTTCGTGATAATCTGATCGTAGTAATATAGTTTTATGAATTCTTCCGATTAATACACCTTCAGAAGGGTCTGACGGCATATATCGTATGTAGGTACGGTAGGCAGCCTATACACCAGAGAGACGCAGAGACACTCACCGTTAAGGCAACTGTCAACATCAAAACGGATAACGGCAATGCAAAATTATACAGCTCGCCCGTTTTGATGTTGACAGTTTCCTCAACGGTGAGTGCTTTGTCATTTCTCTAATATACAGTTTCACTAAGGTACAGTACGGGCGTCTCGCTCAGTTCGTAAAGCGATAAGACAACGTGTGGTGCGCCGCAGTCTCTTACCGAAGAAAAAAAAAGAAAAGAAACCTCTCGTCGTTTCAGCGCGTGTACAGGAAGTCTGTGTACACGAGAAAGTCTCACGAGCTGTAGCGCACGAGCTGTATCAAGTATGTACAGTACGGGCGTCTCGCTCAGTTCGTAGTGCGATGAAACATCGCCTTGCGCATCGCAATCCGAACCGAAAGAGAAGCGAAAGAGCAACCTGCAAATTGCATGTGACGTGTCTCGTCTCGTCGCACATGCATGGAAATTCTACGAGCGAAAGAAAGATTTCTCTCGTCGCCTGAAAAAAAAGCGCGTGCACGGGAAGTCTGATTAAAATTGCAACGCTGCATTTTGCGTGCTGTATGAATCAGGCACCAAACGTTGCGGTACACTCGCTACAAGGCCTGGTAGCGAGTGTGCTGTAACGCTTAGCCATAAGGCTTTCAGTAAGTAACGGAACTTACTTGCGCGGGTCAGTGGTTTGAATCGAAATTTGTTTTGTTTATGGTTTACGGTGCCGTACAAAAAAGTTTGTATACGACAGTGCCTTTATTGCACAAATCTTAAATATCCCTAAAAAGACAAAAAAATGAGGTTACAATTCTTATAACTTGCTTATTACATGCACATGATAGACCCAAACAAGTTCAATAAATATGGGAAATCTTAAAACTAGAATTTTTCACAAAAATGAAAAAAGAAAATTTTGACGCAAATTTTCAAACGCGTTTTTCTCGAAACTATGACTTTTGAGTTGTGTCAGTATCGCATTCAACTGACGATATAATTCCCGCCGTGGTCCCATTTGATCTATTGACCGCAGGGATACCAAATGTGCAGATTTATCTGCAAAACGCAGATTTTCGATTCGCAAATAGTTGCAGTTTTTCCATAGTTTCTGTAGATTTTTGTTAGAGTCTTTTTATACTTGCGCAGACTTTCTCAAAATCTTTGCAGATTTCTGCAGACTTTTGCCTACGCAAACGCATTTTTTCTTTCAAATCACGGCCAGATTTTTTTTCAAATTTCAAGCAGATTTTGTCAGTTTTTCGAGCAGTTGCAAACTTTTTTAAAATTATTTGTCATCTCTGACTGACCGTTATGTAGATAAAAAAAAATGCCGCTTTTCATAGACCTGTCGCCGAGTCCAAGAACACGTTTCTTTAAAGAGAAGAGAATTTCTTCATTGAAAGTATTATATGAAAAAATTTTCTTCTCTTCGAAGAAATGTGGGCTCGGAATTCGGCCGCAGCAGGTAGAATATCAATACAGCTGATATCGATGCTCCGCGTTTGATATCAGCCTGGTATCGGTACGACAAGAAAAAAATTATCGATGCTCAAGTATCGATACTTTTGCGGATTTTGGCCAATGCTATTGGTGAGTAGGGATGTGCGATACTTTATCGATGCCGCGGGTATCGATACTTTTTTTTGATATATTGAGCATTTGGCATCGATTCTTTAGCAGGCAATATTATATGATATCGATAATTTTCATATGATACTCGAAAAATATCGGAAAAAAAATTCGCGTTGGCGGTGTTGCTGATATTTGCATGTGAAAACATGGGAAAAAAGGAAGAAAATATTCTTTTGCTATCACGCACATTATGACAATTACATATGAATTTTCCCGCACCCTTGGAAATCTTTTCTAACGCTCTTAACACCGTCAACGCGAATTCGTGCGACGACGAGCAAACAAAAGAGTGCGATTTTTGTATCTTTCTCAAAGCGTGGCTTTGAAGCATGCACCCGTAAATTCGCTATATCATGAACTGAAAAGTTAACAACGCAAATTGATTTTTTGTGAAAATGATTTTTCATTTCATAATATTACTTTCAAACCCCGAAATAGTCCTACCAGAATAGGTTCCACCGGGGCTTTTAGTGTCCATAGAAACAATGAAATACAAATAATACATCACATATCATCCAATATTTTCAGAACCACGATAATCGCTCTCTCGTTTTGATGTTGATAGTTGCCTTAACGGTGAGTGCTGTCTTTTCTATAATATCTAGTTTTCTCTAGCAACGTATACAGTAGTGTGGATTTTCCCTGACTGTCCGTGATGCATCATTCATAAATTATGTAAGGACTTTTTTCGAAATTTTCGACCCCCCCTCCCCCCATAATAAGGTTTAGTAAGATTTTACATTACCCCCTCCTCTCCACGAATCTAACGTAAGATTTTTTTTTTTTTTCAAGGAAAAAAATATTTTCGAAGATGATACATTTGTTTTACATATAGCGTATTCGTAGAGGATAAAAACAAAACAAGTTGATTCAGTCAATATCATGTTAAGTAAATAAAATAAAAATCAATTAGGAATGAAGAAAAATACAAAATCTTTCAGCGACGGTGAATTCACTGCTTTGTCAAGGTTCAGCCACAGATAACAGACATCCAAGCTAATTTTGCTTCCTGTGTAAAATGACGCAACGGTTTTTTAGCATGTCGCAATACGCAGTATTGTGGCGCTAAGAACACTTAGTGGTCAATGATTCGATAAAATCGATAGTTTTCCAGCTCTTATCGATATTATTGCAATAAGAAGCGTTGCCGTTTTTTAATGTAGAAATTTTGAGCAGTCGCAATTTGTACATAATTGATAAATTTTGTTCAATCCCAGTTTATATTAGCGATAAATTTGTTTGTTTTAGTGTTGATATGAAAAAATATACACAAACTATGACTATAATCCAGCGCTGCCATCACTAAAGTGGTTCAAGTCGCAAGTTGCAGAAAGATGTCGTTAGCATTCCAAATGAGTAAGAATTTGAAATCTTACACACGATTTCTGAAGATTTTTGTTCTAGCTTGGATATCTGTTATCTATGGTTCAGCTGTTAGTATCACAGCGAGAAATAATTTGCCTAATTTATTTTTTATAGTTTTGTTAATTTTTTGTTTTTCAAAATTTTCCCATCTTACGTAAGATTCTCTTGAGTCCCCCTCTCCCCCTTCGTAAGAATTCGTAAGAAATTTGGATATCCCCTCTCCCCCTAAACCCTTACGTAATTTGTGAATGCAATGCGTAATGAATGCGGAATGCAGAATTAACGCTGGTTTTTTTTACGCGGTTTTTTTACGCGGATTCCGGAATTTACGCGGCACGTATCCCCCGCGTAAAAAGCAACTTTAGTGTATTAATAAAATATGAATGATTGTCCCTAGTTTTTTCTTGTTGCAAATTTTTCGTTTATACATCGTTATATCTTTGGAGTGAGTCACAGCTACGATCCTTTCATCATAGATAATCTCTGAACACTGTTGCGCCGGAAGGTTGCTGTTGTTATTCAAACCAACAAGCAGCATATTTTTCAACTGCTGCGTCCGTGTTTTTATGTGAATCACGACTTTGATTGATTCCATTTTAAATGAATTTACTGTTTTATCTATCACCGTTGAAAATATATGATCCATTTTAAAATTTGGAAAATTTAATAAGCTTATAAACAAACCGATGCAGCTATAGTCACTGTATACTTTACTAGCCTGGCGGAGTGGATTCGGAAGCTAATTTAAACTGTTATAACGAGAACCAGTCAATGAAAAATCAATAGAGTTCTCCATGCGAAAACACACAAACACTACGACACGGCCCGCTTTACACTGTATATTCAAATTTGTAAGAGTGTGAATCAAACTCGGTAGTTTTTTATGCTCTCTTTTAGATGACAGTTCTCACAGGTGACAAAAAATTTTTACAGCTAACAAAAAATAAATCGAAAACATCGCACTAACACAAACGCACCTGGAGAACTCTATACGACTGGTTCGCGTTATAACAGTTTAAATTGGTTCCCGAATCCACTCCGCCAGACTGTAAATATAGGGATTGCGAATAGTGGAGATCTATAATCTCCCATCTAGAATGAAGAGACAACAAGTGAACGAAATCGAAATGAAGAAGTCCTTTTGAAATGTTTCTAGATATTCAACAATTTTCATTTTCGAATGCATTTAGAATCCCCCCGCGAGATTTGTCACTTCAATGTCAAATATGACTTTGACTTCAGATTTGACGGATTGCGGTCCGATAACTGCAAAGTTGTCGCAGTTATCGGTCTTGCAGTTAAAAAGCGTTGCAGTTAAAAGACTTGCAGTTATATATAGGTATTGTGCATGCAGAGAAAAATCGGAAGCGACGAGTCGCTCGTCTGACAAGGATTTTCCAGCGAATTCAACAACAACAACAATTGATTCGACATAAAATGTCCCGAAATGTACCACTGTAATATTTTCTAATAGTTTTGAATGTATTCTAGTCGCAAAACTATGTCAATTTAATCAAAGAACATTAAAACTGCATTGTACTGTGCGAGAAATAATCATACAAAATGACATCGCTGGAAATTTTCGCGTCGCTGGACTCACCAGCGAATTGCAAAGTAGTGCTGCAGCGACAATACATATGAGTGTTCACGTAGGTGCGAACAGCCTTCAAAATCTCTTTCAACGCGAATAACCCGAATACTACAGACGGTGTTAAGCCTGTAGTACACTCTGTCTAATGGTCAAATATTTGACCTTCTGACATACCCAAGTAACAATTATTGTTGCCTAAACATTTACTCGATCACTTTTATTAGGCTACAGTTGAACAACAACCGAAATGGAAAATAAAAAACTTCTGTTAAATGGTTGTCCAGTTGAATTTGGAGAAATTATCCGACACACAGTTGTTTAGGAACGGCGAAGAGGGTTTTGAGCAACACCAGCAGAATATTGTATTCAACACTTGTTAAACCTGCGTTGAATAGATACACAGAAAACATTTATTAGCCTACTGTTCTGTATGTGTTCGACCTGTGTTCGAATAAAATATTTATTAAACATTCGTTAAACCTTTGCTCGACTGTTAAAATGCTCTTGTTAAATGCGTGTTTAATAATAATGTTTGAAAACGTTTGTTACGCGTATTAGAATATACTTATGCAGCTCACGCTGAATAGTAGCGTGGAAAAAACGTTTAGTCGATATTTATTCAGCTATTTTAGCACAAACAAAATGTAAAAATAAAGTTAGAAGAAATTAGTTGAACTATATATTTATTTGTGGCAAAATTGTTATTATAATTCTCATTATTAACTTCATTAGTTTTTTTTTACTTGGGAATATGATGGGTAAATTTTAATTTATATCGGAAGGCAACATCGTCACACGCCACCCTTTTTTAAACCATCTTTTTTGTTGGGTCCCCGATGAGATTCGAACTTGCGATCCATTGATTGGCTGCCATCGATGAATGCATGTGAGCTAATCTGTAATATGACGTGTGCTGTGTTAAAAGTGAATATGCTTCTGAACGTTCTGATCTAATAAATGTTGAACAGGCATTGTATAACTGCTGGAATATACGCTTCTTGCATGCACCTTTAAACAAACCGGTTGACTTGACATAACCATTGTTTGCAAGCAGCAACTGCAGCGTGCAAGAAGCTTATATTCCAATAGTTATATGATGGCCTTGGTAGCAGTCATGATAGAGCAGTGATAGAGTCAATATCAAGCACTGACCATTGCTGGAGTGATTTTTCATTAACCTACCAAGGTAGCAGTCATGATAGAGATTTTGTTTGTCTATATAATAAAATATTTCTGTCAAGCGTTTCTATAACGCTAGTATCGATACCCATCACCCAAATTGCGAAATCGTGTGCGAGATTCGACTGTGATAATCGTGTATTTCAGGGTAGTCTAATTTGGCAAGTCGCAATATGTCAGAAGGTCAAATATTATTGTTTCAGTTGAAAACCGAAATAATGACTCGCCACTTTCGATTTTTTAACCGTATACACAATGCGCATAATGTCGCATCTAGTGCGCTGTATAGCGCATCTGACGCGCAATACAGCGCACTAGATGCGACACTATGCGCATTGTGCATAAGGTAAAAAAATCGAAAGTCAAAAGTCGCGAGTCGGTATTTCGATTTTTAACTGGAACAATAATATTTGACCATTAGACAGAGTGTACTTCACTCTGAAAAAATGCACGTAAAATTTACCGGGAAAAGTGGCTGATTCTCATCCACCTTCTTTTCACGTAACTTTCGCCGATTTCTCGAAAGCCGTTCATGTGTTAGGGCATCTTCAGCGGTGGTCTATTTTTGAAACAAGTTTATACTAGATTTACACCAGCGAAACATGAATAGAACCAGCTAATATAGACCAACTTTTCGTTCTCCGCTGTTGTATATCTTGTTGTTTTAAACCGCTGACATCTGTCACACTGTCAACAATTTAATACCCCATGCTATCAGTTAATGAGACACGTTATAATAAAAAACACTCAATCACAGACTAACAGACGTAACACTGGAACCTAGCTCCATCGCCACAAAAACGTTCATTTCAAATTTTTCAATCGAATAACAGTCATCGCGCGAAAACGTCGTCTGAGGCGCTGTCATGCAATCTTATACATATTTTGTAGTTTTCCATTTGACACATGCAGTAACGCTGGCGCTGATGTCGAAATACATGACGCAGCGCGAACACGACAGCAGATGGTGCTAGTGTTACTAACGTAAAGTGCTGGAATCATCCAAACGATGATTTTATTGAAAATTTGTTCGACGTGTTATGTCTGTTAGTCTGTGACTCAATATTTAACAAACGGAAATTCAATAATTTTTACGCTCATTAAACGATTACTTTGGCAAGACATTTTATATCCACAAGACTTTATGGATTTGACGGTTTGACCCGAGCGTCAATGACATTTCTCAGGATAGATTGGTATGATCTAAAATTTCTGCTCCGAAACCCTACTTGGTTTCGGAGGATAGCGAAAAATATTTGATCGCGTAGATGTTCATCTTCCGTTTTCGTCTCATCAATCTTTTAAAATCTTGCAGTTCTTCAAACTTGGTTTGGGTTTTGAGGATATTGGGTGGCATTGTGCAGCTCGTTTCGAACGATTTTCGCTATTTTCGAGTAGGTCACAAACTGCCAGTTATGCTTCAAGATTAAAAGGAGCAGTCATTGTCATTTGTCCTGCGGCTCATCTAACCCGCAAAGTCGAAAAATACGAAAAACGGAACATAACGCCCCCCAGCGATCATTTAGTTTTGTTCGAGTTGCTCGAAACGAAATGCACAATTTCACCCCAGTATTTTGAACGTTTTCAGTTCAGTGTCTTCAAGGACCATTTTTCTGGCCTCTTAAGTTCTCCTCTAGTCACAATACAATTAAGGCGACAGTTATATCGAGAAATAAAAAAAACAATATTTCAATTCAACGCGCAATTTAAATCGATAGAAAACATTTATTGTAATAATCCGTCAAGTAGAGATATTATTATTCAATTATGTATAAACTTATAAACTATGTATTATGTATAAACTTCATAAATAGTATATAGCATGTAAGTTAGTTTTAAACATATGTAGTCTACTTTTGTTTGACGAAATAAATAAATAAATAAATAGATACCCTTCGTTGGTGACGATAAATAACATTTAATGCGACTGTACTGCCGCGCACAGCAAGTCAATCTGGTCTTTCAGAATTCCCCCTTTTGCTGGTCGGTTTCCTTGATGCCAAAAACGACAAACCTGTTCATATTCTGCTTCAGAAAAGCCCCAAAAATGAATTGTGAGTTGTCATAAAAAATCTTTGTTTTGTTTATTCCCCAACACTCGCAAAACACTTATATGGAAATAGCCAAAAATGAGGTGTTCAACTGAAATATGACAATTTACCTACCTATTGGCAGCGTACAAAGGGTTTTAGAACGATCTATTTCTTGTTCCAAAAATAGACCAAAACGTTTACCAGTTTCAAATTTCTTCAAATTAGATCTGGTATAAAACAAAATTTACACCACCGGTGCAGCAGTGAATTTGAGTTTGTTCCAAAAAAATAGAACAAAACAACGATTTGGACCACCGCTGAAGATGTCCTTAGTGTGTTAGTGTCAACTTCAGTGCCAATCGTCTACGTGTTGGTCAGGTAATTATAACCGCATTTTCACGTACCTTTTTACTTGATATTTAGGTGAAACCATAAACAGAACGCATAAACCCCACATGATTTTCACTTAATTTTTACGTGTTATTCAGATGGAATCTACGTGAATTTTAAGTAAATAGACTAGACAGCGCATATAAAAAATATAATTTATTTTCAAATACTAAAAAATAATTACTTGTTTAAAATCGAGATCCCAACCGAAAAAAAAACAGTGATGACCGGAAAGATGTCGTCCGTTCAACCGGCAGGAGGTGTTCCGCTCGAAAATGACCGTTGACGATTCCAATTGTCCGGGGAGAATTCACCAACTGAAAATTTGAAAAATGTATATGTTTCCTCTGTTAATCTAAATATTATTCTGGCTACTTACATTGCGTGATTTCCAATATAAAATTGGTTTTTTGGACGCCATATTGACTTTTTTTGCATACTAAAAATTCACGTAAATTCCGCTGCCGGAAACGTCACACCACAGTCGCACTAACACTAACAAAGTCAAAACACACAAATACCAACGCACTCAAAATATTTACATTATAATTTGACCGATTTACGTGAATTGACAGTGAATCGTACATGAAATTTAGGTGAAAGTTACTAATGTCACGTAAAATGGCAGATTTTCTGAAGGTCAGTCACTTACGTGCTTTTTCAGGTGGATTTTACGTGCCTATTTTTTAGAGTGTACAGGCTTAACACCGTCTGTAGTATTCGGGTTATTCGCGTTGAAAGAGATTTTGAAGGCTGTTTGCACCTACGTGAACACTCATATGTATTGGCCCTGACGACTCTGTTGATATTGGTTTGGTTTTTACTTGCGAAAGTGAAGGAGGGAAATATTTTTGCTTTTGTTTTCACACATAAATTGACAATTGCATATGAGAATTCGCGTAGGTGCAAACAGCGTTAAAAACCTATTTTACTTGAGTCAGGGCCAATTGTCGCTGCAGCACTACTTTGCAGTTCGCTGGTGAGTCCAGCGACGCGAAGATTTCCAGCGATGTCATTTTGTATGATTATTTCTCGCACAGTACAATGCAGTTTTAATGTTCTTTGATTAAATTGACATAGTTTTGCGACTAGAATACATTCAAAACTATTAGAAAATATTACAGTGGCACATTTCGGGACATTTTATGTCGAATCAATTGTTGTTGTTGTTGAATTCGCTGGAAAATCCTTGTCAGACGAGCGACTCGTCACTTCCGATTTTTCTCTGCATGCACAATAATTGTCAAAATGTGCGTGATGACAAAAGCAAAAATATTTTCTTCCTTCTTTTTCGCATGCAAAAACCAAACAAATATCAGCAACACCGTCTACGCCAGCTAGCTGGCATCTCTGTCTTATTTGCTTTGCTCCGTTAGGAGCTAACATCACCGCGGATCCGCAATTTGCGGGCCCCATTGACAGATGCTATGTTATGCGTATGAAAAGTTGCGGTGATATGCTATCTCGTTTACACACACGCTGAGATGTTAGTCCTCGAAACATGGCGGGATGCCAGCTAGCTGATCTACGCGAATTGGTATCAGACCATCAGACTCACAAATTTTTTTCGAAAGTATCGATACCGGTACTGATCTCTTGCGGTGAGTATCGATGTCGTTACCCTTAGTATCGATACCGTTGGTATCGATGCTAGTATCGCCCATCCCTACCCATTGCTATGCTAATTAAGAAAATGTTGCAACAATTTGTGAAATACTCAGCTGCCTTTAAATTTGGTAAGAAAATGTTGATTTCTTGTATCTACCTGGAATCTAGTCAATTAAGGTTAACTTAATGATTATGGTGGGCAAAAAAGGACATTATTTAGGGAAGTAGGTATGAAACTAGTTACCTATGATTTTAGCTGTGGTAAACTGAAGACATTTTTAATCGCTACGTTTCCAAAAAAAGCCGCGTAAGGATGAGCTTTTTCTTTTGTTTACTTTGGGTTTTTTTATTTACCTCATTCATATAAATTATTAATTTTAGGTGAAATAAGGGTTTCTACGTGATGCGTTCTAAGTTGTGAAGTATTTTTAGATGCGTGAATATTGATAGAATGAGATGTATAATAATGCATTTCTATCTTAGTTTCAGGTTATGTAACTGTATTCACTATTCGCCCATTGGACAACACACAAAAAAAGAAACATTTCACAACGAAAATTGATCCAGATGCTCCTGTTGAAATAGAAAATCCATTTGCAAAAGAGCGTATCCAATGCATTTTATGTAAACACAACATTACACCAGATTATAAAAACGTTCAATTATTGTCACAATTCCAAAGCCCTTACACAGGTAGAGTATATGGAAAACACATAACTGGTTTGTGCAAAACACAACAGGAGCAAATTGAAACAGAAATAGTAAAGGCCCAGAATGCCGGTTTAATGGCAACTTACCACAAAGCTGTACATTTCATGAACGACCCTAGGCTGTTTGATCCTGAAAAACCAATACGTTTACATAAGTATTAAAATGTAAATAAAAATAAAATGAATTTAGGTGCAAAATAAGAAAATGAAATAATTTTCATCATCATTTTTAACCCTGCAACAGTGGTGCACAACCGGGGGTTCGCGGGAGACAAGAGGGCCGCGAGGTTAATCCAGGGAGGCTGAGAAGCTCTTGGTAAATTTGACAGGTAATAAAAATTTCTAGATATCTATGTGAAAGCGCTCCCTGGGCTTGGTGGTTGAGCTCCTATCTGTTTCCATCAAGCTACGCACAAAACGCCGATTCAAGCACAAAAAGCCGATTCAAGCGATAAGCCGATACACGAACCATCATTTATTTACGTGAAAAGCGACGTCTGGTAGAAATCCAAAAAACCACACATATTTTAATTTCAAGTCTATGTAGAAAATAATAAAATTTCCGTTGTCTAAAAACTAATAAAACACATATAATTAATTTAAATCCGAATGCTTTGCCAAAGATGTTTTTTGTAAGTATTTTGTGACTCAAACTAAAAAAAATCAATATGTCACACTAACCGCACAGCACAGAGAACTGCCTCGTCGCTGTGAGTGTCTCGGGAATCAAGCTAAGCCAGTTGGTGTGCCTTGGTTAACAATTAGGTTCTATTTGCTCGTCCCGACAAAACATTTTGACGTAGAACTACGTCTGTCAGGAAGTTCGGCTACATAGGGAGGTAAAATGAAAATCTAAAACCCGGAAAAAATGAAAAATATGTCCAACTTCAAAGGCTTTTTAATCGGTTAGTTTTTGATGGAGTTTCTTGTTCTTGCAACAATAGACTGGAAAATCTAAGATTCTTCCCAAATGCAGAAAATTGTAATTTTATCATTCAAACTATTGTACTATTGAAAATTGTCAAGCCGGCCTTTGATTGGTCATTATATGATTACTTCCCAAGCACAGTCGACAGAATTATAGACCTAGTAATTTAAAATTTTAAACTGTTTCAGCCGAAGTCGCTCATCATAATTCTAGACAGCGACAACAGCAGTCCTTTCTTAGCAGCAGCAGCAGTAGCAGTGCATCGGATAGTGGCGGTTGCTGCGGAGCCAAGCCTATAGCGGCCATAGCTGCGGCAACGGATAGCGGCAGCAGTTGCAGCGAGAATATCAGCATCGATGGTAGCAGGGCCAGCTGATGCAGTGGGGCACTTCCTGTAGTGAAATGCTGTCTCTGTAAGATAGCGGGCACTAATAAATGTATCCAATGAAAAGTTGCCTCATTTTGACAACACACCAACGTTCTGGAAGGCTGGCGTTCAAAATACATGAGCCGTCTAGTTTTGAGTGTTAAAACAGCATTTCACAGTGTTATTCTCTTACAAGGAATACTTTATTCGCACTGTCAGTATTAACGCAAAGAAGTGATCGACATTCTATCCGATATTGAGTTAAACAGAAAAATTTTCTTTTCAGGATGAAATAAATACCAAATTGAAGAGTTAATATTTTCTATTGAATTAATTTGCACTTTGAAATGTTGGAACAGTTATAAACTTTACTTCATCTCCATGTCTCAGAACGAACTAAATTATCTTTTCCTCTAGTAATAAACACAACACCCGAACAGCTTTTATTAACTGCATTAAAATTAAGTTATCGCATAATTAAACCCCAAAAATTATCAAACCAAATGGTCAATCCTTGTTGAAGCGCAAAATTCGATTGATCCGATTGGTCGTCAATATGATTGCTTCCCAAGCACAGTCGACAGATTTATAGACCTAGTAATTCGGAACGTACTATTTGGTAAAGATGGGCGATACTGACAGACGTATCGATACTTTGGTATCGCGGTATTCAATGTTCATAGCAGGTATCGGAGTATCGGTTGAAGGAGTATCGATTATCGATGCTTCGATAGTATCGGTATCAGACCTGCATCTTTTTTTAAAAAGCGTCGTTTAGAAAGTATCGATACCGGTGCTCATTTCTCGCGGTGTAGTATCGATGCCATAGCATCAGCAGCAGTAGTTGTATCAGCAGCAATATTTGGACCAGCTGGTGCAGCGGCACTTCCTCTAGTTGAAGCTGCATTTGTGCAGTAGCGAACAGCATCAGTAGTAGGTACATTATTCGGCACGCATTATTGTCAAAACGCAAAATTCGACCTCTGATTGGTTCCCAAGCACGGTCGACAGAATTATAGACCTAGTAATTTTAAATGTGCTATCTGGCCTTTTAAGAGCCTGTTTCAGCCGAGGCCGCTCATAATAGTTATAGACAGCGACAACAGCAGTCCTTCCTTAGCAGCACTGCAGCGGATAGCGGCCACAGCTGTGACATGGCAACGGATAGCGCAGCGGTTGCAGCGGGTCTCAGCATCAATATTAACAGGGCCAGCTGATGAAGCGGCACTTTCTTTAGTGAAATGCTGTCTGTGCGATAGCGGGCACTAGAAATGCATCCAATGGAAAGTTGCCTCATTTTGACAACACACCAACGTTCTGGAAAGCTGGCGTTCACACACCAACGTTCTGGAAAGCCGTCTAGTTTTGAGTGTCAATCGGCATCAAGAAAAGATCGACATCTTATCCGGTAATGAGTTTGACAGCAAATTGTTTTTTTCAGGATGAAATTAAATACCTGATTCAAGAGTTAATATCTTTTCTTAAATAATTTACATCTTCAAATTTGGAATAGTTATAAATTTGACTTTATCTCCATGTCTCAGAACGTACTGAATTATCTTTTCCTTCAGTAATAAGCACAACACTCGAACAGCTTTTATTATCTGTACAATAATTAGGTTTTCGCATAATCAATCCTTAACAATTGTCTAGTCTTATATAAAAACAACTATATTATTGAAAATGGTCAATCCTCGTCGAAACTAATTGGCCGTCATATGATTGCTTTCCCAAGCACGGACGACAGAGTTTTTGACCTAGTAATTCGGAATGTACTATTTGGCCTATACAACACACTTAATCCAAAAAAAGTCGTTCGGTAATTTTTTTTACAATAATAATCGGTAAAGTGTGATAATACCGGTATTCCTGCAAAAAAGCATAAAATTAACGACTGTTCTGTAAGATCTGTAGGTTTTACCATAATTCTGTTAACTGTTACCGAATTATTTGCTTAATTTTACATTTACCGAAATTTGTATAACTTTTTACCGAACAACCTGTAAAAATGCCAAATTGTGAATGTGGTGGCCATTTTTCTCATACGTGCAACCGTGCAAGACGCGAATATTTTTTACTGGTGCTGCTGATTTGTTTTAATTGTTGTTCTGTGTAAACATAGGATATTTATAATTTGGAAAGTGTTAATGGATGTACGAGTCGCTAACTTTTTTCGTAAGTAATCTGGTTAATTTAGTTTGATTTTAGACGGTACCGGCAGGCTCATTTATAACCGACTTTTCTGCCACCGGTATTTTTTACAGGTGCGTTCGGTATTTTTGTTCATTTTTAAAGTTTCTTTCGGTAAATTTTACTGGCTGCTCGGTTTGGAACATTACCAAAAAGCTGCGAAAATTACCGACCACTCGGTTGGTGGTTTCACAAACTGTTCGGTAATTTCCGGAAACACCGAAGATTTCACCGAACGTTCAGCTGTTGAGATTCCGGTAAAATTTTACCGAATTCGGTGTTTTATTTTAAGTGTGAAGAGTCTGTTTCAGCCGAAACTGCTCATATTAGTTCTAGACAGCGACTACAATCCTTACTTAACAGCAGCAGCTTTGGCAGCGGATAGCATCAACAGCGTAGTTGTATCAGCAGCGACATTTGGACCAGCTGGTGCAACGGCACTTCCTCTAGTTAATGCTGCATTAGTGCAGTAGCGAGCAGCATCAGTAGTAGGTACATTAGCCGCACTTCCTCTAATGGAAAGTTGCCGTATTTTGACAACACACAAACGTTTTGGAATGCTGGCTTTCAAAGTATATGGGCCGTCAAATTTTCAATGTAAAAACAGCTTTCAACTGCGTTTTAAAAAAATGCCTTTTTTAAGGTTTAATACTTTCTCGTTTTGCGCTGGAACTAAAAGTAAAATGTTATTTTTACCTGCATGCACTTTGACTGTTGAAACTTGTTCGCGCTGTACAGTGTTCCCTGTTCAGCGTTGTATGTGCAAACTTAAATTCGGTAGCACTTCAACTCCTCTTTTGCACAAAATTTTAAAAATATTCAATATAAGTTATACAACAAACACAAGTTCTACGTCAACCTTGCGGTCAAGGCTTTGCATACAACCCTTGTGATTTTTTGCGATCAAAAATTAAAATTATATTATCAACAAAATAAGCTTTAGCCGACTTGCGTGCTGCGTTAAAGCCGTTAGGCTGCCCGTTGTAAATAAATTTAGAAATAATACGGGTACACTATAGTCTAGTAAAAATCGGCGTTATGCTGCGATGTAATAAGAAAGCACGAACCTCGTACCAGGGCCTTAATTGTCCGCCGCGATGCCAAGGGGCAATAAAACTCAACGTAGGGCCTCCTAATGTGAGTTTTTTTTTTTTTTTTTTTTAAGGGGGGATTTGTTAGTAGCTTAAGTATTTATGATAAATATTAGTAAATAATGAGTATGTGTGTCCAATCACAAATGGTGACTTCTCAACACTGTTAGAAATTTGTAATTTTAATTGTTAGGATTTGTTTGCTTTCGCAATTAGGACTTATCATTCGTAGGGATTTAAACCTACTTGTCAGAAAAGGGGAAGTAAACTTACAACTAACTTAATTGCTAACTTATTGGCTATAAAGAGAGCTTATCGTAGCAATTGAGGATTGCAACGATTTTTGTCGGAAATTGTTAATAATTTTATTTGACATAGCTTCTAATGGTTCAACACCAGTAAGTCTATGTAATTCGAGTGTACCAAACCAAGGAGGACGCTTCAAAATCATTTTCAGAATTTTATTCTGAATCTTTTGGAGCGTTTTCTTCCTTGTTGAACAGCAACTCGACCAGATCGGTACAGCATAAAGCATTGCTGGTCTAAAAATTTGTTTGTAAATCAAAAGTTTGTTCTTTAAACAAAGTTTAGAATTCCTGTTAATGAGAGGATATAAACATCTCGTATATTTGATGCACTTGGCTTGTATACTCTCAATGTGCTCTTTGAAAATAAGTTTTTTATCATAAATTAGTCCCAAGTACTTAACCTTGTCGGACCAACTTAAAATAACCCCATTCATCTTGACAACGTGATTATTGTTTGGCTTGAGGAAAGAAGCCCTAGGCTTATGCGGAAAAATTATCATTTGAGTTTTAGAAGCATTGGGAGAGATTTTCCACTTTTGCAAGTAGGAAGAAAAAATATCTAAACTTTTCTGCAATCGACTGCATATGACACGAAGACTTTTTCCTTTTACGGAAATGCTTGTGTCATCGCAGAACAATGACTTTGTGCATCTGAAGTGAATATGTTGTACAGGACTGGACCCAAGACTGAACCTTGAGGCACACCTGCTCTGACAGGAAATCTATCAGATTTTGAATTCTGATAGACAACCTGCAGAGTTCGATCAGTAAGATAATTTTTTAAAATTTTGATTAGGAAAATTGGAAAATTAAAAGTTTGCAATTTCGCAATCAAACCTTTATGCCAAACACTGTCGAATGCTTTTTCTATGTCTAAAAGAGCAGCTCCAGTGGAATAACCTTCAGATTTGTTAGCTCGTATCATATTAGTAACTCTGAGCAATTGATGAGTTGTGGAATGCCCATGGCGAAATCCAAACTGTTCATTTGCAAAAATTGAATTTTCGTTGATGTGTGACATCATTCTGTTAAGAATAACTCTCTCAAACAGTTTACTTATTGAAGAAAGCAAACTGATTGGTCGATAACTTGAAACTTCAGCTGGGTTCTTATCCGGTTTTAAAATGGGCGTAATTTTTGCATTTTTCCATAATTTGGGAAAATATGCAATTTTGAAGCAGCAATTGAAAATTTTCACTAAAAAATCCATTGTGCTCTCAGGGAGATGTTTGATTAGTATATTAAAGATTCCATCGTCACCAGGTGCTTTCATATTTTTGAAATTTTTAATAATTGATTTAATCTAATTCAAGTTAGTTTCAATTATTTCTGCAGGTAAAAAATTCTGGGAAGAAATTAAATCAAATTGACGTGTGACTTCATTTTCAATTGGACTCACAAAATTCAAATTTGAGTTATGAACACTCTCAAACTGCTGAGCAAGTCTTTGAGCCTTTTGTTCATTGGATACAAGAAAACGTTCACCATCTTTCAAAACTGGAATAGGCTTTGAAGGTTTCTTAAGAATCTTCGACAGCTTCCAAAATGGTTTTGAATATGGTTTCAATTTTTCAACTTTAGTCTCAAAATTTTGATTTCTCAGAAGAGTAAATCTATGTTTAATCTCTTTCTGTAAATCTTTATAAATAGTTTTAAAAACAGGGTCACGAGAACGTTGATATTGACGTCTGCGGACATTTTTCAAACGAATTAGAAGTTGAAGATTTTCGTCAATTATTGGTGAATCAAATTTCACTTGAGCCTTTGGAACAGAATAATTCCTGGCATGAACAATTGCACATTTTAATGCTTCCAAAGCGGAATCAATATTCACTTCGTTTTGCAAATCAAGCTCATTATTGAAATTTCTCTCAATTTAATTTTTGTATCTTTCCCAATTAGCTTTGTTATAATTAAAAACAGAGCTCATAGGGTTTAAAACTGATTCATGTGATAAAGAAAAAGTTATTGGAAGATGGTCAGAATCAAAGTCAGCATGTGTGATCAAATCACTACATACATGACTTTGATCTGTCAGCACCAAATCAATTGTTGAAGGGTTTCTTACAGAAGAAAAGCATGTAGGACTATTCGGAGACAAAATAGAATAGTATCCTGAAGAACAATCATTGATAAAATTTTGCCATTGGAATTACTTTGAGAATTATTCCATGAACGATGTTTAGCGTTAAAATCGCCGATTATGAAAAATTTCGAACGATTTCTGGTGAGTTTTTGTAAATCACCTTTAAAATAATTTTTGAGCTCGCGTGTGCATTGAAATGGTAAATATGCTGCGGCAATAAATAAAATCCCAAGTTCAGTTTGAACTTCAATTCCCAAAGTTTCAATAACTTTCGTCTCAAGATGGGGAAGAGCACGATGTTTGATTCGGCGATGAATAACAATTGCAACTCCACCGCCGGAACCCTGAATCCTATCATATCTATGAACCACGTAATTGGGATCATATTTCAATTTTATGTTAGGTTTCAAAAATGTTTCAGTAATAATTGCAATATGCACATTATTTACTGTTAAAAAATTAAAAAGCTCATTCTCATTGGCCTTCAATGAGCGAGCATCCCAATTTAATATTTTAATTGTTTTATTTAAAATCATTGCTAAATTTTAAATTAGAAACAATTTTAATAGTAAAATTTGTGCCTATTTGAATGGCTTCAAACATTGATTTTGCCTGCAACATGGCGTTCATAAGATCGAACATTGCCTGTTGCAAAAAAGAAAGTTTACCTGCCGTAATAGGCCCCAGGCAGTTGCCATTAGAAAAAATATTTTCGGCAGCAATATTAGCTGGAGTAATAGGTGTACAATTATTTTCTAGCGTGTTTTGCTTACCCTAATTAACGGTCATTTTCAAACTACCAACACTAGGCGGTATAATGTTCGAACTACCTGTAACCTGTGCATAAGTTAAACGGGTATGCAAAGGAGTAGGTATACTATGCGTCACTGGTACGCTTGGAGAATTTTGTTTTGAAGTTGGTTTTAATTGAGAAATTGAATTTTGTTTACCTTGCCTTGCCTTAACAATTGCTAAACGGACTGGGCATTGATAAAAATTTGACATATGGTTGCCGTTACAATTCGCACAGCGAAAATTTTTACTCTCTTTCACAGGACATGTGTCCTTTTTGTGAGAAGAGTCTCCACAATTAAGACATTGTTGGTCCATGTTACAGAATTTGGAACCATGGCCATAACGTTGGCAAGTACGGCATTGGGTGATATGCTTTTCACCTCCGCCATACTTCCTATAAGTTTCCCACTTTACACGTACATTATACAAAGCATGTGCTTTTTCAAAAAATTTTAAGTTGTTAACCTCATTGCGGTTAAAATGAATTAAATAATTATCAAGGGAAATTCCAGTTCTCTGACTGTTTTCGCCTCGTGATTTTTGTTTCATTAGAATTACTTGGGTAGGGGCTATGCCAAGTAATTCTGTTAAAGTAAGTTTGATCTCATCAACGGTTTGATCGTTGGTGAGACCTTTCAAGACAACCTTGAACGGCTTGGCGTTCTTGGTGTCATATGTAAAAAATTTGTACATCTTGTCAGTTAAATACTGAACAAGACGATCACGACCCTTTACTGAGTCGGCTAATAAGCGGCATTCACCTCTACGGCCAATTTGATAGGTAACTTTAACGTCAGAAACAAACGTTGAAAGTTCCTTTTTGAATATATTAAATTCAGAAGAAATAGTTACCACAATAGGTGGAACTTTCTCCTTTTTTAAAGATTTTATATTTTGTATAGTTTCATTATTGGTAACCTCCATTTCACCAGCTTCTTGCTCAGGCAAAATATCAAAAGGATTGTCACTACAGACACTCGATGTGTCAGAAAGAGATGCCTCTCTTTTCCTCCCCGCAGCGATGCGAGGTTTCTTTTTCCGTCCAGCCATTTCAGGTGATACGAAAAAAGTTAAAACAAATGTTAAATTCAAAAGTAGGTAGTCTTGAGAAAGACTGATGGGAAATAACTTTCAGGTAGTCTTTAAAAGACACACTGACAAAACACAAACTTTGAAGCTATAGGGAGTCAAAGACCAGTCCACAAGCAACCGAAAAAACGTCTGATCTGTAGGACAGTTCCAGACGCACTGATCCTAATGTGAGTAATGACTCATTTTGAACCGCCATTCTTGATGAAGTAATTCAAAAATTTTTATATGAAACATGAAAAAGCACATCAACGGCAGTACCCCAGATATGTTCTGCATACCCTGGCCCATCACCATGTCAAATATAAGGTTTGAAAGCAGGGTCTGAGCCGAGCTATTGAATTTTGAATATGTCACATTTTGTAGCGCCATACTTGATGAAGTAATTCAAAAATTTTTATATGAAACATGAAAAAGCACATCAACGGCACCACCCCAGATATGTTCTGCATACCCTGGCCCATCACCATGTCAAATATTAGGTTTGAAAGCAGGGTCTGAGCCGAGCTATTGAATTTTCAATATGTCTCATTTTGTACCGCCATACTTGATAAAGTAATTCAAAAATTTTTATATGAAACATGAAAAAGCACATCAACGGCACCACCCCAGATATGTTTTGCATACCCTGGCCCATCACCATGTCAAATATTAGGTTTGAAAGCAGGGTCTGAGCCGAGCTATTGAATTTTGAATATGTCTCATTTTGTTCCGCTACACTTAAAAAAGTAATCTAAAAATGCTCTTGGTTATGTGAGAACTCCTGCCAGGCGTCGAACCATCTTATAAAGTTGGTATTTAATCTAACAAAAATTATAGAATAATAAAAAATACTGTCTTAAACCAAGTCCTAACAAAACTCTTTCCTAGAAAATCTAGATATCTCGGAGGTTTTCGTCCATGCTAATTTTCATTACTGAGGTTTTCGTCCATGCTAAGTTCCATCACTGAGGTTTTCATCGCTGGAATGTCCTACTCTTTTTACCAGGTTGCGTTAGCCTATATGAATGCTCTCGACCTCTACGTGCAGTGAAAAAAGGTGATCAATGGTAAGGGAGTACGGGGCATAATAATCTTAAGAAATTTTTACAACTACAAAAAATGATTTTATTGCCGCTGGTGCACTATTCTGCAATTCGCTGGTTAGTCCAACGACGCAAAGATTTCTCGCGATGTCATCATTTTACAATCACATTACGGCACACATGTTGTGTTGTCTTGGCTATTAAAGCTTTGCTTCTCAAAAATACTACAGATATTTAATTTGTCTTCTATGGAACGGGTGATAAATTTCACGCACATCACAATGCAGTTTTAGTCTTCTATGATTAAATTGACATATTTGAATAATATTACGAAATTCACTGGAAAATCCTTGTCAGACGAGCGACTCATCGCTTAGGTTTTATTCTGCATGAACAATATTCCTAACGAAACAGACTAGCTAAATCCTTTGCAGTTTTTATCTTTTCCTCGCTTCTTATGAGTCAACACAAAACTCCGTAACACAATTCATCTTATTGATATTGGTCCTTTCGTTTTCGAGATATTCAACTTTAGAATGGCGAACGAACTAATATGGGTATTTCAGGAATCAGAATGTTTCACGTAGTCCGGAAAATTAACTAAAGTTGCCATAATGGGGATTCCCAGAATATAGGCTAATATTACTGAATACCACCCTATGTCGATTGTTGCGTAATCAAGATGATGCACATTAGGCAAAAATTGTCCTCTTACGCCATTTCAAATCCGAAGGTATAACTTCCGGTTATGTGAAACAGCTCAAAATATTTATTCCAGAATCGAGATGATACCCGGAGACTGGAGATCAAATCTAGCCATTTTAAAACTCAACTCCCGGCTTCCAGAAACTAACCAATATCACTCAATATGGGTATTCCCACAGTCGGGATGATGCAAAGCAAAGTAAAGCCTTGGTGCTACATTACGGTTCGGAACTCGACCTTCTGTTTATTTATACGCAGACTTCGCAGCCAACTGTTTAGTGCACAGGAAATTGCAGGGCTAGCGATACGATCCTACTGACACTAACGGTACTTCCCGAGCCGAGACTCGAACCTACGACGACTGGCTTGTTAGGCCAGTATCGTACCTCGAGACCGCCTGGGATGGAAGCAAAGTCAGAAGCTAAAAATCGACCACAGACCATTTTGATATCTGAAGTGGCTACTTCCGGTATAACGACTTGCATCCCCACATAACAGTACTTATCAAAATAGGATTGAAGTAGTTATCAATATAGATGGATATCCCTTATTTGTAAAACAAAACTTTTAAAAATTGCTGAATCTCGGCATCATTCTTGCCGAGATTTGGACAGCCGAGTGCTCGGCAACTATCTCGTATGAATCTATTTTGCTGAGAATTTTCGAGTAACCAGTGTTAGACAGATGTAATTTTATGACGAGAATCTCAGTATGCATATGATGACTTTTACAACTACACTACTGCCAGTTCGCACGAATCTGTCCTACATTTTTTTCCGAATTCCAGCTTGTAAACATCTGTGTGCTGTGTTACCGAAACTTGGCAATGAGCAAAATTCGTGCCGAGATATCAGTAATGTTTTCGCTGATCTCGGTATCAACAGTGCTTAACGATGAATTCGGTAAAAATTGAGACGAGTTTGAAATTACGGCACATTTAAATGATAAGCGATTACCGTCATAACCTAAGAGGCGCAGCAACGCGGGCCGGGTATCAGCTAGTGTTATATAATAAATATAAAAATGGAATTCCGTAACACTTGATCTTATTGATATTATTCCCTCAGTCTCTGAGGTGTACAGTAAACATCATCATTTTGAATCGTTCTAAATCAAAAATAATAAGCGGTGACATGCAGGTTTTTTAACATGAAATGTTCAGGAAAGACATTTGAGAAAAAATAATAGGTATCTAATTACTAAAACTTGAGATATTATTCACAAAACTACGTAAAACATGCAAAATTATGACTTTCTGTGCTAAATTTGCCTCTAAATAAAAATTCAAAGCGATGACATATGATTCTTTTTTCACTAAAATGTTTGTTAATGTTCAGGAAAGACATTTGAGGAAAAATAATCAGTATCTGATCAACAAAACTTGAGATATTATTCACAAAACTACGTGAAACATGCAAAATCGTGACTTTTATGCTGAATTTGCCTCTAAATCAAAACTCGAAGCAGTGATCTGTGATTTTTACTATAATAAAATGTTCGTTGTGTTTGGGAAGTATATTTGAGGAAAAAATAATAGGTGTCTTTTTATTTGAAATTTAAATATTTTCCACAAAACCACATGAAAAATGCAAAACCATAATTTTTTAAGCTCAGTTTGTCTCTAAATCCAAATTCAAAGCGATGACACGTGATTTTTTTCAATAAAATGTTCGTTGATATTCAGGAATTCGAGAAGAAATAATAGTTATCTGATAACTGAAAATAGAGAAATTATTCACAAAACTAAGTAAAACAAGTAAAATCATGAATATTTGAACTCAATTTGCCTCTAAATCGAAATTCAAAGCTATGATATGTAATTGTTCTTCATTGAAATGTTTGTTAATGTTCAGGAAAGACATTTGAGGAAAAATAATAACTATCTTGTTGCTTTAAGTTGAGATATTACTTTAAAAACTACACATGTTCGAAGATGATTTTCTGCATACAGAAAAACACATTAAAATACTCTTTTCAAAATTTATATATATTAAACATATAATACATGCAAAATTATGACTTTTTGAGCATGAGCTCAATTCGCCTGTAAATTTTTTTTTCTCAATAAAATGTTCGTTGTTCGTTCCTTTCTTGCAGAAGAATCTATGTTTCAATTTGGTGCAAGTCGAGCAGAAAAATATTACATTTCTGATGTTTTCGTAGTTTTGTGAATAGTAACACATAACGGGATTCGAAATACTTTTTTACTTTTACCAAAATTAGATCTTGGGACATTTGGCTTGAGTAAAGGCCGCATTTCATTGGTTTAATCTCTTTTTTTTTAATTTTACACGTAGTTATGTGGATTAAAACGTTAACTTCTTCTCAGACGTGTTCCTTGGACACCAACAAACATTTTCGTTACAAAAATTCACATGTTACCTCTTCAGATATGATAATAGAGGAGAACTAAGCATGAAGGGTCACGCTAAATCCTTCTTACTTTGATTGCTTTCTTCTAAAAGTTACGTAAAAAGAGGTTTTACTGTAAATGATTGACTAATATCCGGTTATCACCCGAGTGTGGTATATTCGGAACTGGGATGACCCCACATAACATTTTTCAAAATAACGACTTCTGGTTTCAGGAAAATAATCTAAAGTGGTATTTGGCCAACATTTCAATACTTCCGAAGCTTCCGAACTCCATACGTCATTTTGAAATCCGAAATGGCGACTTCCAGTTTCTGTGAAACATCCCCAAATCACAAAATGCAATTCAATATGGGTATTTCCGTTCTGTGCGTTCACAGATTGTTAAAGTACTTGAAGTGATGATGGACGTATAAGATGTGAAATATTTTTGAAGTGAGTTGTACTAATAATGCAATGAATTATGAAAAAATATTCCTAATTTTGAAACTTTTGATCCCGAGCATCGCCGGGAACGTTCAACTAGTAATAAATAAAAACAATCGATTTCAAAAATGTTATATACAGACGGCATTCTTCAAATTAATTTTCGTTGCGTACCAGTGTTAGAATTGTTCGAATAATCAGGTACCAATAGAGCGCGAACTCAGAGATAACTGAAATTTAAACTTCACTGATGTAAGGTATTCAAATGGCGACAACATGGAAGAAACGTCAAACTTAGCTCACAAGTTTCTATTTAACACCTTCACGAGTCATACGATCACAATTGACTGCCAGCTGAAACTTGGACACAACTGGTTGGTGTATCCTGGGCAAAGTTGCCATTCGACAATAGCTGAGTGAGAAGGCGGGGCGCTATTATTGGCGCGTTAACAACATCTCGGTGGCAGAGGAAACGTTTCGCCAACCAAAGCATCTGTTCACCAAGATGGTGCAACTCAAAACAGTGTCTGTTCCCCATGTTAGGGGCGGCTGATTAACGTCTTGGTACCAGCGTGGGACTGTTCTGTCACGACGGTCCTCCGGCATGACTGGAGTTTATGGTAAGTCTAATTCTCGCAGCTTCCCTTTTGAAAGCCGTAAGGCCTCCTCAACAGCTCTGCGGGTAACACCCTCTGCACACCTGCCCTTCGTATTGCACCTTCCAAATTAGTTTTGTTGGAAAGCATTATTTGCCACAGCTCGTTGCGTTTCACTTCACTGTTTCACTTCACTGTATCGTACGCCGCTTCAAAGTCAATAAACAGATGATGTGTCTGCAAGTTGTGTTCTCGAAACTTGTTGATCTGTCGCAAGGGAAACATCTGGTCCGTTGTAGATCGCCCCACTCGAAAACCGCATTGGTATTCTCCAACAAAGGCTTCCTGCAACGGCGTCAGTCGCTGGAACAGGATACGGGAGAAAATTTTGTAACCGGAATTGAGGAGGGTTATGCCTCGATATTTACTACAAGCGAGTCTATGTCCCTTCTTGTAGATAGGGCATATGAGTCCTTCCAACCAGTCCGTAGGTAGTTGTTTCTCAGACCATACCCTTAGGATAATCTGGTAATTTGCACTACACAGCCGCTCACTCCCGACTTTGAAAAGTTCCGCCGGTAAGTCGTCCTTCCCAGCGCATTTGTGGTTTGTTAACTCTTTGTATGCATTCTTCACCTTGTCTAATGTTGGTGGGTCCACAGCTTGTCCGTCCTCCCCAATTTCTATCCTGTTTCCCTCGACGACTCTCCTACCTTCCTCACCGTTCAACACCACTTCAAAATGTTGCTTCCAACGCTTGGCCACCTGCGATTCATCGGTTATCAGGTACCCCTACCTGTTATTACACATGGCAGGTACTGGCAGTGTCCGGTTCCTGATTCCATTTATTGTTCTATAGAAGCCCCTCGTGTCGTGGCTGGTGAAGCAATTCTCCGCCTCTGCAAGGACGCGATCGTAGTGCTCACGTTTCGTACGGCGGTGAAGCCTCTTTTCGGCAGCTCTGGCCTCGGGTATTTCTCCCGCATCTGACGCGTCACACGATTAGCTGCTACTAACGTGTTGGCGTAGGCTCAGTTCTTCTCTAAACCTCTACCCAGCAAACCAGAAGTCGTATAAGAACGTTAATTCTAAGTCACTTAAATGTGCATATCAAGTTGAAATTATATAAGATGCAACATTGAATTTGTTTATATCGTATAAAATTAATATCCTATAAAATGCAATATTAAGTTATATATGAACAATTTAACGTGTCAAATAAAATTGTAAACTGCGTCATTCCTTTAAGTTGTATAAAATGCAATTTAAAGTTGCAAATGAAGCCATTTAAAATAGTCTGCGAAGTTATACAAAATCGCAACCAATTTTTTTTTACAATGTACGTATATGGCCTCCAGATTTGTACAAATAGGCGAATTTCATGCATCTTATATGGTCATTTTTTACCAAATAAAAGTTCACTTAACAGAGTTGAGCGCGAGTTATATGAACCAATTTGTTTGCTGTGTAGACACTTAGCATCGAATCACCCACTACGCATGGTTCCCGTTGTCATGCCTATCACTTCTCGCGCTGTTTCGCTGACCGCATCATGGATGTGCTTCCACTGCGCGTTCAGGTTCACTCCAACTGGTTCACCGATGCGTCTATCAACTTTCCGAGTATACTCTGCAGCAACTCCTTCCGCTGATAACCTCTGGATGGCCAGACGTATTTTCCTCGCCGATCTCGATTTAAATACGTTGGACAACCGGGCGCGAATCTCGCCTATCTCGAAATAGTGATCCGAGTCGATGTTTGGCCCTCGAGAGGACCGCACATCTATGACGTCTGAATAGTGCCGGCTGTCGATCAGCAGGCCTCCATTGGGGTGTCTCCAGGTGTGCTTCCAAATGTTCAGACGTGCAAAATGGGTACTACAGATGGCCATTCCTCTGGCCGCGGCGAAGTTTACTAATTCAAGCCGTTGTCGTTGGTGGTAGAGTGAAGGCTTTTCCTACCAATAACGGGACGAAAGAAATCCTCTCGTCCGACTTGTGCGTTCGTATCTCCGATGACGATCTTTATCGTGTCATGGGCACTACGTTTTCTCAAGGAGCTCATAGAACTCCTCCTTTACGTTATCGGTTTTATCGTTTGTCGGCGCATACACGTTGATAAGGCTGTAACTGAAGAATCTGCCCTCGATCCTCAATACGCATAGACGGTCATTAATAGGCCTCCACCTAATAACACGCTTCACTTGGTTTCCACGAAATCACTTGGTAGTACGAAACCGACGCCCCGTTCCGCTCTATCGCCGCCACTGTAGTAGATGTGATACTTGAAAGAAGTGCCCGCGGTCGGATCGACCACCCGGAATTCACGTTCTTTAGTATTAGGCCAACGCACCTCTTGTATGGCTGCTACCTCCAATTTTATCTTCCGTAGCTCCCTGGTCAAGACGCCCGCACGTACCGGTTCGAATAGAGTCCCAACATTCCAAATGCCAAGTTTTCAATCGTTGTCCTTTTTCGTTTGCCTAGGTCTATACCGATTTTTTTTTATTCTCGCTTATTTTCCGTCGGTCTAGTTCCGCCACTGTTGTTGTGCCAATCACCGACGCCCAGGGAGGCGACTCCACCCAAGACCCTAACTTACGACCCGTTGATTAACGGACCGGCGCCAACGGCTTTACTTCCTCATGCGATGGAAGGCGTGACCCTAGAGATTTTTCGCCTCAGAAAATCTCCCGGTGTCGGCTAGAATTAAATCTAGACCAGTTAGGTTGGTTGTGAGTGGATCACGCCGTCTCACAACCATCGACACCTATGTCGGCGTTGGGATTCGAACCCAGACCACCAGCGTGGTTGGCGGAGACGTTACCAACTACGCTAGGCCCCCCGCCTAAGGTTTATACCGATTGTTACGGCAGAGCTGCATGCCATCGCGGGTCGACATGTGGCGACCGTCGAGGGCACACAATACAGGTGTGACCACTGACAGTACCTAACAGTCCCGGACTAGCAGCGGGAGGTCGCCTGGGGGTGGAAGGGTCGAACCAGGGACAGTTGACTCCTCGCAAAAGCCACAAGTACCCGGAAGCACCTCTGACGGAGCAAATAGAGCCACTCCCATCACCCAAAAGCACTAACCCGCCCATTGGACCAGTAAGTTCCCAATTATGGCAACTGGAAGCGTAGTGAACGGATATGAGTTGGATTTTGTAATGGTTCATGCATCGAGCTCCCTTAGTAAAGTCGTGTGACAACGGCTTGAAACGGCGAGGGGTCTCCGTTCCATAAAACCTGGCAGGCCTTTCAGTACGTTCCAAATCCATTGTCTGGTGGGAATCAGGCAGGAGTAGGATCAGATGGTTGTTCCTGACTTGCGCCGGTCGGTGGAGTCATAGTTGCCCATAAAGCGCTATGACTGCTTACCCTAGCCACGACCTTGAAAGAGACGGATGCGGAGGGAGTACCAAATCCCTTCGCACGAGGTGGCATTCAGCGGTCTCCGCAGAAGAAGGCGGAGGCAGATGCGGCGAAGCCTGGAGGTAGAAAAACGGCGAATCCGTCCGTATCTACACCAGACATCTCGGTAGACGGTCCCTTGCTAGTCAAGGTCGTCGAAAGGTGCATGGACACGTGGCCAAGAGTGCCGGCGTTGTCCGAACAACTCGAGGCCATAATCGAGTTCTTGGCGAAAAGGCGGAATACCGCTGGCGACCAGATGCAGAGACAGGAAAGAGTACGAAGAACTCGTAGCTCGAGTGAAGGTGGCCGAATAAGCGGCCAGGGCCAAGAGGGCGACTGCATCCAAAGAGGTGCAGATAGACGCCCCCTAGTTCGTGGTGGTTTGCTCTACGGGGCAGGTCGCTAAGCGAACGATGCAGTCCCCGGGGGAAGCGGCCACCGGGGACACCAAAAAACGGTTGGTCGTGCTACTCCCACGGGAAAGCACAAAACCGGTTCAAGGTTCACTGGGAAACCGGCCGAGGAGGAGGCTACGGGCAACCCTTGGACTACCGTAGAAAGTAGAAAGCGTCGGGAAGGTGCAACGCGCCAAGATGGCGGAGCGGCCAGAGAACCAAAGGCCAAGAAGGTGCGAAGTAGGGTGGATGCCCTCATACTCAAGACGGATGGGTCCAAGTTCTCAGAAGTCTTGAAGAAGATGAGGTATGAAACCCAGCTCAAGTATCTGGCGGCGGATGTGCGGAGTGTCCGCCGATTTCGCACTGGCGAGATGATACTTGAGCTCCGGAAGGACGCCAAGAAGAAGGAGCCTACCTATAAAACGGTAGCCAAGAAGGTCCTAGGGAAAAAGGTGCAAGTGGTACTGACCTCAGAGGTGACTTTACAGCTTAAAAACCAGTTGTGCAGGCGATGTGGAGGTGCAGGCCATGAAGCAAAGGACTGTGGGGAGTCTCCCATGTGTATGGTATGCTCCGGGAAACGGGACGCCAAGCACTTCATGAGAGACCCAAAGTGCCCAGCCGGTAAGCCGGCTGCGAAACCGCGGGCATAAAGGTAACACAGCAGAACCTGAACCATTGCTTCGCGGCGCAGAACCTGAACCATTGCTGCTACACCAAGCAGCCACTGAGTCGTTGTCGGACATCGCCATCATGTCGGACCCCTACCGCATCCCTCTGGAAACGGTAACAGGGTTGCGGATAAGTCCAGTATGGCGGCCATATGGACGACGAGCAAGTTCCCGGTTCAGGAAGTTGTCCCAACCTCAGAAGAAGGGTACGTAGTTGCCAAGGTGAACGGAGTATTCTACTGCAGTTGCTTTGTTCCGCCACGTTGGTCTACCGAAAGGTTCAGCCAGATGGTCGACCTGTTATCCATGGAGCTAACGGGTCTAACGCCCTTGGTGGTGGCGGGCGACTTCAACGCTTGGGCTGTTGAGTGAGGAAGTTGCTTAACGAACCAGAGGGGTCAGATCTTGTTGGAAACGTTGGTAAAGCTCAACCTAGATCTGGCCAACGTTTGGAACAAAAGTACATACAGCAGGAATGGTGCGGAGTCGATCATTGACGTGACGTGACTGATCAAAAACTGGAGGGTAGAAGATGGCTGCACTAATTGCGGCAACCAGCCGGTCTACTATAGTGTAGACAACAACGAGAGGCGGCAAACAACGGGTAGAGCCAACACTCCGACCGTCCGCGGGTAGAGACATCGCATCAGATGTCGAGGTATTCGAAGGAGCAATGAAGAGAGAGTGCGAGGGGGGCAGCTGGCTCCGCCCAACTGCTGACCAACTAGTTGCTATGCTATCTTGGGCGTGCGACGCCACCATGCCTAGGACTCGCCAACCTAGGAATGGGAAGCCACCGGTCTACTGGTGGACTGACGAGATAGCGGACCTTCGCAGTGCGTGCCTCCGTGCGAGACGGAGGATGCAGCGTGCGCGAACAGACGAACAGAGGACAGAGCGCCACGCAGCATTCAGTTCTGCCAGATCGACGCTGAAGAGTGCGATTAAGGCCAGCAAGAGGGCCTGTTTCGATAGGCTATGCGTGAGTGCCAATACGAACCCGTGGGGTGACGCCTACAGGATCGTAATGGCCAAGACCAAAGGCGCGCTGGCGCCTGCAGAGCGATCACCAGCGATGCTGGAGCGAATCATCGAGGGACTCTTTCCGCGCCACGAGCCAAGTCCCGGCTGGTACGCATTTGCCCAGCCGTTAACCAACCATTGTTTGAGATACACTTTTGGAAAATCGATAAATAACATCAATTGTCTAAATCATACCGAGCAGCCTCTTCTCAAGCACAGCCGACACTAACTGATACAACCAATCTGACTTTGTAAACGATTTGTTGTTGTTGTTGTTTTACTCGAGGTCACTTTCTGTTTCCGATGATTTTTTACTTTCCTTACCATTTCCTATTTTTCTTAAATCCTCCATCTCTCCAAATAACTAACGAAACCTTGATATATAAGGTACCATTCGAACATTTCACCCCATCATTCACATTCCAAAATCGTACCACGCTAGGTGCTAGCCGTTGAAAGGAGGAAAGACAAAATAGTACCAGTCATCTTGTGCCAGGTTTCACCCGTAATGCTGGTGGGGACTGCAAAAGTACTAAAATGACTGGAATTCTGGCCGGAATAACCAGAGAACAAGAATACACCGAATTCGCTAATCCTAATGTTTGTCTTGTCATTACAAGCTACGAACAAATGCTTCTCTAACTCGAACATCTGCGAAGTGGAGATGCCAATATAAATAAGGTTACATTCATATTTTTTTATTTATAATAATTATTGTTCAAAGCACTCTAATGTCTCAGTAAATAGAAAAGCACTGTTAGATAGAAAATATAGAAAAATACCGTAGTGCTAAGTCATGCGGTCGTGTCTTTGATACCACCCTCTTACTATTTTTATGTGAGTGTAACCTTCTACCATTTTTTGAGTGTATTTGTACATATTTTTGATGTTTCTGATACGCGTAGTAAGTGGGAACGGAAACAAACGTCAGTGCGTAAAAATAGTTGTTTAAAATTATTGAAATTGGCACTTAAAATTTCTCTCTGTTACACAAAAAAAATACGTATAATCGAATCTTGAAACGAATGGCATCAATTAAGGTTTGTGTAATCTATTTACATTCAAATTCAGAGTGTTTGGTAATACAAAACATCGTTAATTCAAAATGTTCAATTAAGTCGTTGGAAAAGTTACCAAATCCTGCCAATCTGACATTTGTATCAAAAGTTACTTTGAGAGGCAGAGAAACAGGTTCCGCAAACCTTAAATGCTAGCTCTTGCGAATATTGGACTTTTTTTTATTTTCGTAGGACAACGTCGATTACATACAAACCGGCAGATTGAAATGGGATAACTGCAGTGAAAGGTTTTTTTTTTCGATATACCTTGACTTTACAGCAAGATACATATAAGTATGCACGTGTATTACTCAGGTAAATAAATAAATATTAATGAAGAAAAAAGTAGGAGGTTGTATCCAAGACACGACCGCATAACTGACGTAGAACTACGCACACTATTAACAAATGCATTGTTGTAAGTGTTTCATTAATGAGTCATAAAGTCTACTAATACTTGCTTTGTGTTGCCTCAACAGTGGTGGAATAAAGACATTGAAAGCACGAGCTGTAAAAGCTGTTTTTATGCAATGCAATTTTTATGCTGCCTCAGTAGTGGGGCAATAACGGCAGTCTGACGACACACGATGAGAGGTGAGAAGAACCGCGCTACTCCTGAGACATGGTGACCAACCACAAGGCAAGTGGTTTGTTTCATTTCAATGCAGCCACAGGCGCAACCCGCGGTTATCCGCTGTTACTTCTGAGTGCTGATATCTGCTGCTACTGCTGTCAACGTTGTGGACGATCTAGCCAACTCACCTTCCGACTAATGAATGTAGCTGATTTTACCAGAAATACTCTTTTATAGCCGAAGGTTGCTACGAAATAAGCCACGCCTTTCTGTTCAGTTTTACAATTCTCTAATGTTCTTTAGACGAAGTATTCCACAATTCGCATTTGATTTTTGTATCCAGCGAATAAACACCGATAGTGCTCTCATGCACGCAACGATTTTAACCCGTATCATATTACGGCTTGTAATCAAGCAAGCGATTTCGTTTGCTCGCTGTTGCGTGTTGCATCATGTTGCAACTGAGTAGCTTGAAAACGGCGATATTCTGTTCATGTTGATTGATTGAATCGACTTTAATTTATTACTGTGAAGTCGAATTAATCACCTCTGTTAAGACGTTCTAACAGAACAGGGCAGTTTGTTGTTCAAAATCGGTTATGCTGATCGCAGCCTTTGTGCTGCCCCAACAGTGGGGGTATTGGGTGAATAAATGAAGTAAATTTTTTTTTATCGCGACAGAATTTGATTGCAGGATGCTTGTGTTATTGCCAAAAAAATATTAACCTTCAATTACTTGTTTAATTGCCTTAAGAAAGGCATTTTGATGTTCAAAATCTGTAAAAGCTGTTTTCGCATTCAGTAAATAAGACGGCCGCGACAAATTGTATTTTCTTGGATTCAGCACATAATGTGTTGTTGCCAAGATAAAGCAAAACTTTATTGCGGGAAGAAGGCCGAAGCCCTTTACTGGCATATCGAGACGTATGGTGCTACCTCGCTACTGCTTAGATACGTGATGTGATTTGTTTACTGGCGCAACCTGCTGCTGCTACTTCCACAATACGCTACGATGCGGCTAACTTAGGGAAAGGCAGCAATCGACCAATCAGAGGAAGTAATTTTCGTTTCAACAAGGCTTGACAATTTTAAATAGTTCAATTGTTCGCATGATCAATCTACACTTTTCTACATTTGGGTGGATGCGTGTATAATTTTCCAATGAATTGCTGTAAGAATTAAGGAAATGGGTTGAATACAAACCGATTTGGAAGCATTTAAAAAGGGACATTTTTCGTCCCCTTTTCGTTAATAGTTTTCGTATTTACATCCCTATGTGGTAGGCTAAAGAAAAACGTAGTTCTACGTCAAAACATTCAGATTTCTTTTTCGGTTATAATCGTATTCAAGTCACTTTTGTCAGTTTCTGCTAGAGGATTAACAAGTTAGTGTTTGGAACACTTGTGCAATTCAGTGAATCTTATAAGACCTATGCAAAATTATGCAGTTTAGACTTTTGTCCCTTGTTACCATAAATTTAACGCACTGTGCAGCGCCCGGAACTGTTTCATCTACCTTTTTGATATCTGCGTTAGAAAAATTCACCAAAGGCATGGATTGTGTATGGAAAATTTGATCTTGAAACTTTTTCGTAATTTTCACCATGTGGTGTGTGGTAGTGATAAATATTATTCTATAAAAATCTTGGGTGTTTTAACTTTCCAACGATAAATTAATTATTGAAATCGGTACAGTTGTGTGAGAGGTATTCCAAAAACGTTACATGCTCATTTTTGTTTTCACAGACTGTACCCCAATATAATGAAGAAATACGTGTTCCCATGTCAAAACCTTCTCCAAGTCTTTGAGGTACAAAAGCAACACACTTTGAATTTCCTCCGCGGTCGCCACGCGTCTATCTGTGGTGGCATTCAGCTGTGCTCTTAGTGTCAGGTTTCCGTCCGCCGACGAAAGCCTCACAGTGACATTCTAGAACCCTGCGCAGTCGAGCTGCCTTCACGGCTACTCGTTATAGGCAATCGCAACTACGTTTTGAGCAGCAGGACAAATATCCAGTTGGACACCTATTGTTTGTTTCAAACTCGGTTTTGAATACACTTTTCATCCGTGACCAAGATTCGGGAAAAGCTGCTGAACGTAGTTGACAAAAAATAGTAAAAAAGTGATAAAAGTAGAAAAAACTATACGCGATAATTTACAGTTTAGAAAAAACAGCAGCAACTTTACACGTTTGCTAGTGTGCGTAGGTGAAGAGTCATCTATATTGCAAGCAGACAATATAATTGACTAACCAGCGGCTGTGAACTTAAAGCTGTTGAAGATGTTGAATTAATTTCGAAAAAAGCAGGTACCCATTTCGCGTGACTATTATGCCCCGTACTCCCTTACCATTGATCACATTTTTTCACTGCACGTTGAGGTCAAAAGCATTCATATAGGCTAACGCAACCTGGTGGAAAGAGTAGGACATTTCAGCGATGAAAACCTCAGTGATGGGATTTAGCAAGGACGAAAACCTCAGTAATGAAAATTAGCATGGACGAAAACCTCCGAGATATCTTATAACACTAATGACTACAGACATAGATTTTCTAGGAAAGAGTTTTGTTAGGACTTGGTTTAAGACAGTATTTTTTATTATTCTATAATTTTTGTTAGATTAAATACCAACTTTATAAGATGGTTCGACGCCTGGCAGGAGTTCTCACATAACCAAGAGCATTTTAGATAACTTTTTTACGTGTAGCGGTACAAAATGAGACATATTCAAAATTCAATAGCTCGGCTCAGACCCTGCTTTCAAACCTAATATTTGACATGGTGATGGGCTAGGGTATGCAGAACATATCTGGGGTGGTGCCGTTGATGTGCTTTTTCATGTTTCATATAAAAATTTTTGAATTACTTTATCAAGTATGGCGGTACAAAATGAGACATATTGAAAATTCAATAGCTCGGCTCAGACCCTGCTTTCAAACCGAATATTTGACATGGTGATGGGCCAGGGTATGCAGAACATATCTGGGGTGGTGCCGTTGATGTGCTTTTTCATGTTTCATATAAAAATTTTTGAATTACTTTATCGAGTATGGCGGTACAAAATGTGACATATTCAAAATTCAATAGCTCGGCTCAGACCCTGCTTTCAAACCTAATATTTGACATGGTGATGGGCCAGGGTATGCAGAACATATCTGGAGTGGTGCCGTTGATGTGCTTTTTCATGTTTCATATAAAAATTTTTGAATTACTTTATCAAGTATGGCGGTACAAAATGAGACATATTCAAAATTCAATAGCTCGGCTCAGACCCTGCTTTCAAACCGAATATTTGACATGGTGATGGGCTAGGGTATGCAGAACATATCTGGGGTGGTGCCGTTGATGTGCTTTTTCATGTTTCATGTAAAAATTTTTGAATTACTTTATCAAGTATGGCGGTACAAAATGAGACATATTGAAAATTCAATAGCTCGGCTCAGACCCTGCTTTCAAACCTAATATTTGACATGGTGATGGGCTAGGGTATGCAAAACATATCTGGGGTGGTGCCGTTGATGTGCTTTTTCATGTTTCATATAAAAATATTTGAATTACTTCATCAAGTATGGCGGTACAAAATGAGACATATTCAAAATTCAATAGCTCGGCTCAGACCCTGCTTTCAAACCTAACATTTGACATGGTGATGGGTCAGGGTATGCAGAACATATCTGGGGTGGTGCCGTTGATGTGCTTTTTCATGTTTCATATAAAAATTTTTGAATTACTTTATCAAGTATGGCGGTACAAAATGAGACATATTCAAAATTCAATAGCTCGGCTCAGACCCTGCTTTCAAACCTAATATTTGACATGGTGATGGGCCAGGGTATGCAGAACATATCTGGGGTGGTGCCGTTGATGTGCTTTTTCATGTTTCATATAAAAATTTTTGAATTACTTTATCAAGTATGGCGGTACAAAATGAGAAATATTGAAAATTCAATAGCTCGGCTCAGACCCTGCTTTCAAACCTAATATTTGACATGGTGATGGGCTAGGGTATGCAGAACATATCTGGGTGGTGCCGTTGATGTGCTTTTTCATGTTTCATATAAAAATTTTTGAATTACTTTATCAAGTATGGCGGTACAAAATGAGACATATTGAAAATTCAATAGCTCGGCTCAGACCCTGCTTTCAAACCGAATATTTGACATGGTGATGGGCCAGGGTATGCAGAACATATCTGGAGTGGTGCCGTTGATGTGCTCTTTCATGTTTCATATAAAAATTTTTGAATTACTTTATCAAGTATGGCGGTACAAAATAAGACATATTCAAAATTCAATAGCTCGGCTCAGACCCTGCTTTCAAACCTAATATTTGACATGGTGATGGGCCAGGGTATGCAGAACATATCTGGGGTGGTACCGTTGGTGTGATTTTTCATGTTTCATATAAAAATTTTTGAATTACTTTATCAAGTATGGCGGTACAAAATGAGACATATTCAAAATTCAATAGCTCGGCTCAGACCCTGCTTTCAAACCTAATATTTGACATGGTGATGGGCCAGGGTATGCAAAACATATCTGGAGTGGTGCCGTTGATGTGCTTTTTCATGTTTCATATAAAAATTTTTGAATTATTTTATCAAGTATGGCGGTACAAAATAAGACATATTCAAAATTCAATAGCTCGGCTCAGACCCTGCTTTCAAACCTAATATTTGACATGGTGATGGGCCAGGGTATGCAGAACATATCTGGGGTGGTACCGTTGGTGTGATTTTTCATGTTTCATATAAAAATTTTTGAATTACTTTATCAAGTATGGCGGTACAAAATGAGACATATTCAAAATTCAATAGCTCGGCTCAGACCCTGCTTTCAAACCTAATATTTGACATGGTGATGGGCCAGGGTATGCAGAACATATCTGGAGTGGTGCCGTTGGTGTGCTTTTTCATGTTTCATATAAAAATTTTTGAATAACTTTATCAAGTATGGCGGTACAAAATGAGACATATTGAAAAATATAGCTCGGCTCAGACCCTGCTTTCAAACCGAATATTTGACATGGTGATGGGCCAGGGTATGCAGAACATATCTGGAGTGGTGCCGTTGATGTGCTTTTTCATGTTTCATATAAAAATTTTTGAATTACTTTATCAAGTATGGCGGTACAAAATGAGACATATTCAAAATTCAATAGCTCGGCTCAGACCCTGCTTTCAAACCTAATATTTGACATGGTGATGGGCCAGGGTATGCAAAACATATCTGGGGTGGTGCCGTTGATGTGCTTTTTCATGTTTCATATAAAAATTTTTGAATTACTTTATCAAGTATGGCGGTACAAAATGAGACATATTCAAAATTCAATAGCTCGGCTCAGACCCTGCTTTCAAACCTAATATTTGACATGGTGATGGGCCAGGGTATGCAGAACATATCTGGGGTGGTGCCGTTGATGTGCTTTTTCGTGTTTCATATAAAAATTTTTGAATTACTTTATCAATTATGGCGGTACAAAATGAGACATATTGAAAATTCAATAGCTCGGCTCAGACCCTGCTTTCAAACCTAATATTTGACATGGTAATAGGCCAGGGTATGCAGAACATATCTGGGGTGGTGCCGTTGATGTGCTTTTTCGTGTTTCATATAAAAGTTTTTGAATTACTTTATCAAGTATGGCGGTACAAAATGAGACATATTCAAAATTCAATAGCTCGGCTCAGACCCTGCTTTCAAACCTAATATTTGACATGGTGATGGACTAGGGTATGCAAAACATATCTGGGGTGGTGCCGTTGATGTGTTTTCTCATGTTTCATATAAAAATTTTTGAATTACTTTATCAAGTATGGCGGTACAAATTGAGACATATTCAAAATTCAATAGCTCGGCTCAGACCCTGCTTTCAAACCTAATATTTGACATGGTGATGGGCCAGGATATGCAGAACATATCTGGGGTGGTGCCATTGATGTGCTTTTTCATGTTTCATATAAAAATTTTTGAATTACTTTATCAAGTATGGCGGTACAAAATGAGACATATTCAAAATTCAATAGCTCGGCTCAGACCCTGCTTTCAAACCTTATATTTGACATGGTGATGGGCCAGGGTATGCAGAACATATCTGGGGTGGTGCCGTTGATGTGCTTTTTCATGTTTCATATAAAAATTTTTGAATTACTTCATCAAGTATGGCGCTACAAAATGTGACATATTCAAAATTCAATAGCTCGGCTCAGACCCTGCTTTCAAACCTTATATTTGACATGGTGATGGGCCAGGGTATGCAGAACATATCTGGGGTACTGCCGTTGATGTGCTTTTTCATGTTTCATATAAAAATTTTTGAATTACTTCATCAAGAATGGCGGTTCAAAATGAGTCATTACTCACATTAGGATCAGTGCGTCTGGAACTGTCCTACAGATCAGACGTTTTTTCGGTTGCTTGTGGACTGGTCTTTGACTCCCTATAGCTTCAAAGTTTGTGTTTTGTCAGTGTGTCTTTTAAAGACTACCTGAAAGTTATTTCCCATCAGTCTTTCTCAAGACTACCTACTTTTGAATTTAACATTTGTTTTAACTTTTTTCGTATCACCTGAAATGGCTGGACGGAAAAAGAAACCTCGCATCGCTGCGGGGAGGAAAAGAGAGGCATCTCTTTCTGACACATCGAGTGTCTGTAGTGACAATCCTTTTGATATTTTGCCTGAGCAAGAAGCTGGTGAAATGGAGGTTACCAATAATGAAACTATACAAAATATAAAATCTTTAAAAAAGGAGAAAGTTCCACCTATTGTGGTAACTATTTCTTCTGAATTTAATATATTCAAAAAGGAACTTTCAACGTTTGTTTCTGACGTTAAAGTTACCTATCAAATTGGCCGTAGAGGTGAATGCCGCTTATTAGCCGACTCAGTAAAGGGTCGTGATCGTCTTGTTCAGTATTTAACTGACAAGATGTACAAATTTTTTACATATGACACCAAGAACGCCAAGCCGTTCAAGGTTGTCTTGAAAGGTCTCACCAACGATCAAACCGTTGATGAGATCAAACTTACTTTAACAGAATTACTTGGCATAGCCCCTACCCAAGTAATTCTAATGAAACAAAAATCACGAGGCGAAAACAGTCAGAGAACTGGAATTTCCCTTGTTAATTATTTAATTCATTTTAACCGCAATGAGGTTAACAACTTAAAATTTTTTGAAAAAGCACATGCTTTGTATAATGTGCGTGTAAAGTGGGAAACTTATAGGAAGTATGGCGGAGGTGAAAAGCATATCACCCAATGCCGTACTTGCCAACGTTATGGCCATGGTTCCAAATTCTGTAACATGGACCAACAATGTCTTAATTGTGGAGACTCTTCTCACAAAAAGGACACATGTCCTGTGAAAGAGAGTAAAAATTTTCGCTGTGCGAATTGTAACGGCAACCATATGTCAAATTTTTATCAATGCCCAGTCCGTTTAGCAATTGTTAAGGCAAGGCAAGGTAAACAAAATTCAATTTCTCAATTAAAACCAACTTCAAAACAAAATTCTCCAAGCGTACCAGTGACGCATAGTATACCTACTCCTTTGCATACCCGTTTAACTTATGCACAGGTTACAGGTAGTTCGAACATTATACCGCCTAGTGTTGGTAGTTTGAAAATGACCGTTAATTAGGGTAAGCAAAACACGCTAGAAAATAATTGTACACCTATTACTCCAGCTAATATTGCTGCCGAAAATATTTTTTCTAATGTCAACTGCCTGGGGCCTATTACGGCAGGTAAACTTTCTTTTTTGCAACAGGCAATGTTCGATCTTATGAACGCCATGTTGCAGGCAAAATCAATGTTTGAAGCCATTCAAATAGGCACAAATTTTACTATTAAAATTGTTTCTAATTTAAAATTTAGCAATGATTTTAAATAAAACAATAAAAATATTAAATTGGAATGCTCGCTCATTGAAGGCCAATGAGAATGAGCTTTTTAATTTTTGAACAGTAAATAATGTGCATATTGCAATTATTACTGAAACATTTTTGAAACCTAACATAAAATTAAAATATGATCCCAATTACGTGGTTCATAGATATGATAGGATTCAGGGTTCCGGCGGTGGAGTTGCAATTGTTATTCATCGCCGAATCAAACATCGTGCTCTTCCCCATCTTGAGACGAAAGTTATTGAAACTTTGGGAATTGAAGTTCAAACTGAACTTGGGATTTTATTTATTGCCGCAGCATATTTACCATTTCAATGCACACGCGAGCTCAAAAATTATTTTAAAGGTGATTTACAAAAACTCACCAGAAATCGTTCGAAATTTTTCATAATCGGCGATTTTAACGCTAAACATCGTTCATGGAATAATTCTCAAAGTAATTCCAATGGCAAAATTTTATTCAATGATTGTTCTTCAGGATACTATTCTATTTTGTCTCCGAATAGTCCTACATGCTTTTCTTCTGTAAGAAACCCTTCAACAATTGATTTGGTGCTGACAGATCAAAGTCATGTATGTAGTGATTTGATCACACATGCTGAATTTGATTCTGACCATCTTCCAATAACTTTTTCTTTATCACATGAATCAGTTTTAAACCCTATGAACTCTGTTTTTAATTATAACAAAGCTAATTGGGAAAGATACAAAAATTATATTGAGAGAAATTTCAATAATGAGCTTGATTTGCAAAACGAAGTGAATATTGATTCCGCTTTGGAAGCATTAAAATGTGCAATTGTTGATGCCAGGAATTATTCTGTTCCAAAGGCTCAAGTGAAATTTGATTCACCAATAATTGACGAAAATCTTCAACTTCTAATTCGTTTGAAAAATGTCCGCAGACGTCAATATCAACGTTCTCGTGACCCTGTTTTTAAAACTATTTATAAAGATTTACAGAAAGAGATTAAACATAGATTTACTCTTCTGAGAAATCAAAATTTTGAGACTAAAGTTGAAAAATTGAAACCATATTCAAAACCATTTTGGAAGCTGTCGAAGATTCTTAAGAAACCTTCAAAGCCTATTCCAGTTTTGAAAGATGGTGAACGTTTTCTTGTATCCAATGAACAAAAGGCTCAAAGACTTGCTCAGCAGTTTGAGAGTGTTCATAACTCAAATTTGAATTTTGTGAGTCCAATTGAAAATGAAGTCACACGTCAATTTGATTTAATTTCTTCCCAGAATTTTTTACCTGCAGAAATAATTGAAACTAACTTGAATTAGATTAAATCAATTATTAAAAATTTCAAAAATATGAAAGCACCTGGTGACGATGGAATCTTTAATATACTAATCAAACATCTCCCTAAGAGCACAATGGATTTTTTAGTGAAAATTTTCAATTGCTGCTTCAAAATTGCATATTTTCCCAAATTATGGAAAAATGCAAAAATTACTCCCATTTTAAAACCGGATAAGAACCCAGCTGAAGTTTCAAGTTATCGACCAATCAGTTTGCTTTCTTCAATAAGTAAACTGTTTGAGAGAGTTATTCTTAACAGAATGATGTCACACATCAACGAAAATTCAATTTTTGCAAATGAACAGTTTGGATTTCGCCATGGGCATTCCACAACTCATCAATTGCTCAGAGTTACTAATATGATACGAGCTAACAAATCTGAAGGTTATTCCACTGGAGCTGCTCTTTTAGACATAGAAAAAGCATTCGACAGTGTTTGGCATAAAGGTTTGATTGCGAAATTGCAAACTTTTAATTTTCCAATTTTCCTAATCAAAATTTTAAAAAATTATCTTACTGATCGAACTCTGCAGGTTGTCTATCAGAATTCAAAATCTGATAGATTTCCTGTCAGAGCAGGTGTGCCTCAAGGTTCAGTCTTGGGTCCAGTCCTGTACAACATATTCACTTCAGATGCACAAAGTCATTGTTCTGCGATGACACAAGCATTTCCGTAAAAGGAAAAAGTCTTCGTGTCATATGCAGTCGATTGCAGAAAAGTTTAGATATTTTTTCTTCCTACTTGCAAAAGTGGAAAATCTCTCCCAATGCTTCTAAAACTCAAATGATAATTTTTCCGCATAAGCCTAGGGCTTCTTTCCTCAAGCCAAACAATAATCACGTTGTCAAGATGAATGGGGTTATTTTAAGTTGGTCCGACAAGGTTAAGTACTTGGGACTAATTTATGATAAAAAACTTATTTTCAAAGAGCACATTGAGAGTATACAAGCCAAGTGCATCAAATATACGAGATGTTTATATCCTCTCATTAACAGGAATTCTAAACTTTGTTTAAAGAACAAACTTTTGATTTACAAACAAATTTTTAGACCAGCAATGCTTTATGCTGTACCGATCTGGTCAAGTTGCTGTTCAACAAGGAAGAAAACGCTCCAAAAGATTCAGAATAAAATTCTGAAAATGATTTTGAAGCGTCCTCCTTGGTTTGGTACACTCGAATTACATAGACTTACTGGTGTTGAACCATTAGAAGCTATGTCAAATAAAATTATTAACAATTTTCGACAAAAATCGTTGCAATCCTCAATTGCTACGATAAGCTCTCTTTATAGCCAATAAGTTAGCAATTAAGTTAGTTGTAAGTTTACTTCCCCTTTTCTGACAAGTAGGTTTAAATCCCTACGAATGATAAGTCCTAATTGCGAAAGCAAACAAATCCTAACAATTAAAATTACAAATTTCTAACAGTGTTGAGAAGTCACCATTTGTGATTGGACACACATACTCATTATTTACTAATATTTATCATAAATACTTAAGCTACTAACACACATGTCCTGTGAAAGAGAGTAAAAATTTTCGCTGTGCGAATTGTAACGGCAACCATATGTCAAATTTTTATCAATGCCCAGTCCGTTTAGCAATTGTTAAGGCAAGGCAAGGTAAACAAAATTCAATTTCTCAATTAAAACCAACTTCAAAACAAAATTCTCCAAGCGTACCAGTGACGCATAGTATACCTACTCCTTTGCATACCCGTTTAACTTATGCACAGGTTACAGGTAGTTCGAACATTATACCGCCTAGTGTTGGTAGTTTGAAAATGACCGTTAATTAGGGTAAGCAAAACACGCTAGAAAATAATTGTACACCTATTACTCCAGCTAATATTGCTGCCGAAAATATTTTTTCTAATGTCAACTGCCTGGGGCCTATTACGGCAGGTAAACTTTCTTTTTTGCAACAGGCAATGTTCGATCTTATGAACGCCATGTTGCAGGCAAAATCAATGTTTGAAGCCATTCAAATAGGCACAAATTTTACTATTAAAATTGTTTCTAATTTAAAATTTAGCAATGATTTTAAATAAAACAATAAAAATATTAAATTGGAATGCTCGCTCATTGAAGGCCAATGAGAATGAGCTTTTTAATTTTTGAACAGTAAATAATGTGCATATTGCAATTATTACTGAAACATTTTTGAAACCTAACATAAAATTAAAATATGATCCCAATTACGTGGTTCATAGATATGATAGGATTCAGGGTTCCGGCGGTGGAGTTGCAATTGTTATTCATCGCCGAATCAAACATCGTGCTCTTCCCCATCTTGAGACGAAAGTTATTGAAACTTTGGGAATTGAAGTTCAAACTGAACTTGGGATTTTATTTATTGCCGCAGCATATTTACCATTTCAATGCACACGCGAGCTCAAAAATTATTTTAAAGGTGATTTACAAAAACTCACCAGAAATCGTTCGAAATTTTTCATAATCGGCGATTTTAACGCTAAACATCGTTCATGGAATAATTCTCAAAGTAATTCCAATGGCAAAATTTTATTCAATGATTGTTCTTCAGGATACTATTCTATTTTGTCTCCGAATAGTCCTACATGCTTTTCTTCTGTAAGAAACCCTTCAACAATTGATTTGGTGCTGACAGATCAAAGTCATGTATGTAGTGATTTGATCACACATGCTGAATTTGATTCTGACCATCTTCCAATAACTTTTTCTTTATCACATGAATCAGTTTTAAACCCTATGAACTCTGTTTTTAATTATAACAAAGCTAATTGGGAAAGATACAAAAATTATATTGAGAGAAATTTCAATAATGAGCTTGATTTGCAAAACGAAGTGAATATTGATTCCGCTTTGGAAGCATTAAAATGTGCAATTGTTGATGCCAGGAATTATTCTGTTCCAAAGGCTCAAGTGAAATTTGATTCACCAATAATTGACGAAAATCTTCAACTTCTAATTCGTTTGAAAAATGTCCGCAGACGTCAATATCAACGTTCTCGTGACCCTGTTTTTAAAACTATTTATAAAGATTTACAGAAAGAGATTAAACATAGATTTACTCTTCTGAGAAATCAAAATTTTGAGACTAAAGTTGAAAAATTGAAACCATATTCAAAACCATTTTGGAAGCTGTCGAAGATTCTTAAGAAACCTTCAAAGCCTATTCCAGTTTTGAAAGATGGTGAACGTTTTCTTGTATCCAATGAACAAAAGGCTCAAAGACTTGCTCAGCAGTTTGAGAGTGTTCATAACTCAAATTTGAATTTTGTGAGTCCAATTGAAAATGAAGTCACACGTCAATTTGATTTAATTTCTTCCCAGAATTTTTTACCTGCAGAAATAATTGAAACTAACTTGAATTAGATTAAATCAATTATTAAAAATTTCAAAAATATGAAAGCACCTGGTGACGATGGAATCTTTAATATACTAATCAAACATCTCCCTAAGAGCACAATGGATTTTTTAGTGAAAATTTTCAATTGCTGCTTCAAAATTGCATATTTTCCCAAATTATGGAAAAATGCAAAAATTACTCCCATTTTAAAACCGGATAAGAACCCAGCTGAAGTTTCAAGTTATCGACCAATCAGTTTGCTTTCTTCAATAAGTAAACTGTTTGAGAGAGTTATTCTTAACAGAATGATGTCACACATCAACGAAAATTCAATTTTTGCAAATGAACAGTTTGGATTTCGCCATGGGCATTCCACAACTCATCAATTGCTCAGAGTTACTAATATGATACGAGCTAACAAATCTGAAGGTTATTCCACTGGAGCTGCTCTTTTAGACATAGAAAAAGCATTCGACAGTGTTTGGCATAAAGGTTTGATTGCGAAATTGCAAACTTTTAATTTTCCAATTTTCCTAATCAAAATTTTAAAAAATTATCTTACTGATCGAACTCTGCAGGTTGTCTATCAGAATTCAAAATCTGATAGATTTCCTGTCAGAGCAGGTGTGCCTCAAGGTTCAGTCTTGGGTCCAGTCCTGTACAACATATTCACTTCAGATGCACAAAGTCATTGTTCTGCGATGACACAAGCATTTCCGTAAAAGGAAAAAGTCTTCGTGTCATATGCAGTCGATTGCAGAAAAGTTTAGATATTTTTTCTTCCTACTTGCAAAAGTGGAAAATCTCTCCCAATGCTTCTAAAACTCAAATGATAATTTTTCCGCATAAGCCTAGGGCTTCTTTCCTCAAGCCAAACAATAATCACGTTGTCAAGATGAATGGGGTTATTTTAAGTTGGTCCGACAAGGTTAAGTACTTGGGACTAATTTATGATAAAAAACTTATTTTCAAAGAGCACATTGAGAGTATACAAGCCAAGTGCATCAAATATACGAGATGTTTATATCCTCTCATTAACAGGAATTCTAAACTTTGTTTAAAGAACAAACTTTTGATTTACAAACAAATTTTTAGACCAGCAATGCTTTATGCTGTACCGATCTGGTCAAGTTGCTGTTCAACAAGGAAGAAAACGCTCCAAAAGATTCAGAATAAAATTCTGAAAATGATTTTGAAGCGTCCTCCTTGGTTTGGTACACTCGAATTACATAGACTTACTGGTGTTGAACCATTAGAAGCTATGTCAAATAAAATTATTAACAATTTTCGACAAAAATCGTTGCAATCCTCAATTGCTACGATAAGCTCTCTTTATAGCCAATAAGTTAGCAATTAAGTTAGTTGTAAGTTTACTTCCCCTTTTCTGACAAGTAGGTTTAAATCCCTACGAATGATAAGTCCTAATTGCGAAAGCAAACAAATCCTAACAATTAAAATTACAAATTTCTAACAGTGTTGAGAAGTCACCATTTGTGATTGGACACACATACTCATTATTTACTAATATTTATCATAAATACTTAAGCTACTAACAAATCCCCCCTTAAAAAAAAAAAAAAACTCACATTAGGAGGCCCTACGTTGAGTTTTATTGCCCCTTGGCATCGCGGCGGACAATTAAGGCCCTGGTACGAGGTTCGTGCTTTCTTATTACATCGCAGCATAACGCCGATTTTTACTAGACTATAGTGTACCCGTATTATTTCTAAATTTATTTACAACGGGCAGCCTAACGGCTTTAACGCAGCACGCAAGTCGGCTAAAGCTTATTTTGTTGATAATATAATTTTAATTTTTGATCGCAAAAAATCACAAGGGTTGTATGCAAAGCCTTGACCGTAGAACTTGTGTTTGTTGTATAACTTATATTGAATATTTTTAAAATTTTGTGCAAAAGAGGAGTTGAAGTGCTACCGAATTTAAGTTTGCACATACAACGCTGAACAGGGAACACTGGACAGCGCGAACAAGTTTCAACAGTCAAAGTGCATGCAGGTAAAAATAACATTTTACTTTTAGTTCCAGCGCAAAACGAGAAAGTATTAAACCTTAAAAAAGACATTTTTTGATAACGCAGTTGAAAGCTGTTTTTACATTGAAAATTTGACGGCCCATATACTTTGAAAGCCAGCATTCCAAAACGTTTGTGTGTTGTCAAAATACGGCAACTTTCCATTAGAGGAAGTGCGGCTAATGTACCTACTACTGATGCTGCTCGCTACTGCACTAATGCAGCATTAACTAGAGGAAGTGCCGCTGCACCAGCTGGTCCAAATGTCGCTGCTGATACAACTACGCTGTTGATGCTATCCGCTGCCAAAGCTGCTGCTGTTAAGTAAGGATTGTAGTCGCTGTCTAGAACTAATATGAGCAGTTTCGGCTGAAACAGACTCTTCACACTTAAAATAAAACACCGAATTCGGTAAAATTTTACCGGAATCTCAACAGCTGAACGTTCGGTGAAATCTTCGGTGTTTCCGGAAATTACCGAACAGTTTGTGAAACCACCAACCGAGTGGTCGGTAATTTTCGCAGCTTTTTGGTAATGTTCCAAACCGAGCAGCCAGTAAAATTTACCGAAAGAAACTTTAAAAATGAACAAAAATACCGAACGCACCTGTAAAAAATACCGGTGGCAGAAAAGTCGGTTATAAATGAGCCTGCCGGTACCGTCTAAAATCAAACTAAATTAACCAGATTACTTACGAAAAAAGTTAGCGACTCGTACATCCATTAACACTTTCCAAATTATAAATATCCTATGTTTACACAGAACAACAATTAAAACAAATCAGCAGCACCAGTAAAAAATATTCGCGTCTTGCACGGTTGCACGTATGAGAAAAATGGCCACCACATTCACAATTTGGCATTTTTACAGGTTGTTCGGTAAAAAGTTATACAAATTTCGGTAAATGTAAAATTAAGCAAATAATTCGGTAACAGTTAACAGAATTATGGTAAAACCTACAGATCTTACAGAACAGTCGTTAATTTTATGCTTTTTTGCAGGAATACCGGTATTATCACACTTTACCGATTATTATTGTAAAAAAAATTACCGAACGACTTTTTTTGGATTAAGTGTGTTGTATAGGCCAAATAGTACATTCCGAATTACTAGGTCAAAAACTCTGTCGTCCGTGCTTGGGAAAGCAATCATATGACGGCCAATCAGTTTCGACGAGGATTGACCATTTTCAATAATATAGTTGTTTTTATATAAGACTAGACAATTGTTAAGGATTGGTTATGCGAAAACCTAATTATTGTACAGATAATAAAAGCTGTTCGAGTGTTGTGCTTATTACTGAAGGAAAAGATAATTCAGTACGTTCTGAGACATGGAGATAAAGTCAAATTTATAACTATTCCAAATTTGAAGATGTAAATTATTTAAGAAAATATATTAACTCTTGAATCAGGTATTTAATTTCATCCTGAAAAAAACAATTTGCTGTCAAACTCATTACCGGATAAGATGTCGATCTTTTCTTGATGCCGATTGACACTCAAAACTAGACGGCTTTCCAGAACGTTGGTGTGTGAACGCCAGCTTTCCAGAACGTTGGTGTGTTGTCAAAATGAGGCAACTTTCCATTGGATGCATTTCTAGTGCCCGCTATCGCACAGACAGCATTTCACTAAAGAAAGTGCCGCTTCATCAGCTGGCCCTGTTAATATTGATGCTGAGACCCGCTGCAACCGCTGCGCTATCCGTTGCCATGTCACAGCTGTGGCCGCTATCCGCTGCAGTGCTGCTAAGGAAGGACTGCTGTTGTCGCTGTCTATAACTATTATGAGCGGCCTCGGCTGAAACAGGCTCTTAAAAGGCCAGATAGCACATTTAAAATTACTAGGTCTATAATTCTGTCGACCGTGCTTGGGAACCAATCAGAGGTCGAATTTTGCGTTTTGACAATAATGCGTGCCGACTAATGTACCTACTACTGATGCTGTTCGCTACTGCACAAATGCAGCTTCAACTAGAGGAAGTGCCGCTGCACCAGCTGGTCCAAATATTGCTGCTGATACAACTACTGCTGCTGATGCTATGGCATCGTTACTACACCGCGAGAAATGAGCACCGGTATCGATACTTTCTAAACGACGCTTTTTAAAAAAAGATGCAGGTCTGATACCGATACTATCGAAGCATCGATAATCGATACTCCTTCAACCGATACTCCGATACCTGCTATGAACATTGAATACCGCGATACCAAAGTATCGATACGTCTGTCAGTATCGCCCATCTTTACCAAATAGTACGTTCCGAATTACTAGGTCTATAAATCTGTCGACTGTGCTTGGGAAGCAATCATATTGACGACCAATCGGATCAATCGAATTTTGCGCTTCAACAAGGATTGACCATTTGGTTTGATAATTTTTGGGGTTTAATTATGCGATAACTTAATTTTAATGCAGTTAATAAAAGCTGTTCGGGTGTTGTGTTTATTACTAAAGGAAAAGATAATTTAGTTCGTTCTGAGACATGGAGATGAAGTAAAGTTTATAACTGTTCCAACATTTCAAAGTGCAAATTAATTCAATAGAAAATATTAACTCTTCAATTTGGTATTTATTTCATCCTGAAAAGAAAATTTTTCTGTTTAACTCAATATCGATAAAATGTCGATCACTTCTTTGCGTTAATACTGACAGTGCGAATAAAGTATTCCTTGTAAGAGAATAACACTGTGAAATGCTGTTTTAACACTCAAAACTAGACGGCTCATGTATTTTGAACGCCAGCCTTCCAGAACGTTGGTGTGTTGTCAAAATGAGGCAACTTTTCATTGGATACATTTATTAGTGCCCGCTATCTTACAGAGACAGCATTTCACTACAGGAAGTGCCCCACTGCATCAGCTGGCCCTGCTACTATCGATGCTGATATTCTCGCTGCAACTGCTGCCGCTATCCGTTGCCGCAGCTATGGTCGCTATAGGCTTGGCTCCGCAGCAACCGCCACTATCCGATGCACTGCTACTGCTGCTGCTGCTAAGGAAGGACTGCTGTTGTCGCTGTCTAGAATTATGATGAGCGACTTCGGCTGAAACAGTTTAAAATTTTAAATTACTAGGTCTATAATTCTGTCGACTGTGCTTGGGAAGTAATCATATAATGACCAATCAAAGGCCGGCTTGACAATTTTCAATAGTACAATAGTTTGAATGATAAAATTACAATTTTCTGCATTTGGGAAGAATCTTAGATTTTCCAGTCTATTGTTGCAAGAACAAGAAACTCCATCAAAAACTAACCGATTAAAAAGCCTTTGAAGTTGGACATATTTTTCATTTTTTCCGGGTTTTAGATTTTCATTTTACCTCCCTATGTAGCCGAACTTCCTGACAGACGTAGTTCTACGTCAAAATGTTTTGTCGGGACGAGCAAATAGAACCTAATTGTTAACCAAGGCACACCAACTGGCTTAGCTTGATTCCCGAGACACTCACAGCGACGAGGCAGTTCTCTGTGCTGTGCGGTTAGTGTGACATATTGATTTTTTTTAGTTTGAGTCACAAAATACTTACAAAAAACATCTTTGGCAAAGCATTCGGATTTAAATTAATTATATGTGTTTTATTAGTTTTTAGACAACGGAAATTTTATTATTTTCTACATAGACTTGAAATTAAAATATGTGTGGTTTTTTGGATTTCTACCAGACGTCGCTTTTCACGTAAATAAATGATGGTTCGTGTATCGGCTTATCGCTTGAATCGGCTTTTTGTGCTTGAATCGGCGTTTTGTGCGTAGCTTGATGGAAACGTCATTCGCGTGGTTGGATTTGTTGTTGAAACGTGTTAACGGCATTTGAAAACCTAACCTTCACTGAATAGATCTAACCTAAATAATGTCAGTGCTCATTATTCCGTGCAAGAACAAGTGACATTTTGCTTCACAGCAAGTGAACTTTGTTTTCCCTTTCGGTTTATGATTTCTTTTTAGCTGCGTACTAGCTACTAGAATAAATTTCATTGCCTGATTCAGTGCCTGAATTTTCCATGGGATTGAGAAAGGAGAATGAATTCCTTTTTGAACTGCATACTGCATTTTAGATAATAACTTACTGTCTTACTTTTCACAGTAGATGTCACGTTGCGACGTTTCTCTCACTTACGTGAGATCTGTAATAGGACTTAATTCATTTCACTCTGATTTCACCGTGAAGTGCCTCCCGTAATAAATACCACCTAAGACGCGAATGACCCTTAAAGAAAAAAGGGCTCAGGAAAATATATCTTGCATTTTCTTTTTCTATTTACATCGAGCTTGTTGAACACCCTGCAAATGTTTTAAGGAGAGGGGGCCCCATGAAAATATTTACCCCTCACCCAAATCCGACTGCCCATCAAGAAAAAAAAATGAATGTGACTTCGTTCTAGTTTTATTGAAAAGACTCATTGCTTACTTATAGCAAGCTTATTTCAAAATTTCAGCTGTCGAAAAAAAATGAATAAGTTGAACTCTTACTTGACAGCACTGAGCGAAACAGGACAAACCTGAGCCTATACAAACAGGCATTTAATGTGATTACGAAAAACGGTACCAGTATATATAGCCTTTGAATTAATCAGGGTCGAGGAATATTTGTTGAGATCGATCATATCTAATTAAATCAGACGGTATTCCTAAAGCATCTAGCAGCGATTCCATATTATCACAACTGCTCTTCTCCAGAAGATTTTCAAGTGTTTGTACACAACAGTTTCTCCATAATATAATTTTTGACATTAAATCCGCATTTTTTTGTGACAGCGCCGAAACATTCAATGAATTACTTGCTCTGACACAAGTCGTAAAACTTAAATGTTCAGCAGACAATAAGGAACCTTCAGAGTTTTTTGATTCAACCTCGTTTAGCAACCTACGACATTTCAAACGTCGTACCTTTTTACTTATAGCTTCATTTTTCCAACGTTGATTCAATGATAACCGAGATCTTCGTATTCTAGTTTCAAAATTTATGGATGGTTCTGGTGTATTTCCGGGAGTTTTATCAATACCGTTTTCGTTAAACTCATTGTCTCTTGTACATGTGTCTTCAGAATAAATCTGTGGTGATGATTGAACATCAATTAGTTGAGTAGCACCATCTATGCTAGGAGAGTACGTAATTGGTGCAAATGTTTTCTACAATATACAATTTCTAGATAAATACAACTAAAACAAAAGCAAATTTTAACTTACAATTATAGTACGCGTCAGAGAACGTCTCATTCCCAGTGTTCGAATCGGTGTTTTCGAATTAGGAGTACATATAAACGGTTCGCTGTTTTCCATTGCACTTCGCTTCGAGGCTAGTGATGGGAAACTTATCGATACTTATCGATAATATCGATAAATGCTGGTCATCGATATTATCGTTAATTTTTTGACGTTAACGATAATTATCGATATTATTGTTGATTGCGAAAAATTTTCTCGCGAAAAATTCTTATAGAAGTGCGCGGGTACGTCCAATCGCGGTAATATCTTCTACAAAAAGTGCGGAAATTGGATTTGCGCACTTTTTGTAGAAGACACTAACATGATTGGTTATAACCGCGCACTTCTACGGCGTTTTTCATGCATCTTGCGAGATAAATTCTCCCGCAATCGATAATATAAGGGTGAGCACATGTCAGTGCGGCTGGTTACTGGAGGAGACCCAAAAGAAGGAGACCTCACCTACCCTACCCCAGGAGTTGCTTTTGCCGCTAGGTATTTGTTGGGTGCTGCTATTCGACAAGATTTAGCATGTTGGGGGTGGTGAAAAGGTTCGCCCGGGTGTCACTGAGTTTCTGAGAAATAATGGTAACTAAAAAGGTATTTATAGTTTTTAGTTTCCTCAGAACAGATGAATTCGACAACTTAGTACTGGAGAACTTTAAAAAAATATCCAAACTTTTGCACCATCTCATAAAAAGCAATGATACGAAATTGTAATAAAATGCATTTTCTTTGGCTTGCCAACTCTTATAATATGATGGACATGCATAGCGGCAGTCTATTGTTAATTCTCTGGTAATTGTTTAGTTTAACTTGGAACTGTTTAAGTTTAAAGTATCTGTCACCCAACAAACAATTTTGACGTTGACTAACGTCTATATCGAAGTTAGGCCCCTGAATTTGAAAATCTAGTAATTCAACCAGGGAAAACCAGAGAAAAGTGGTCAGGTTTTGAGCGCTTATTTTGCAGTCATCTATAATCAGGTTTTCGAGGTTTTGGCATCAATCGATCAGAAATTCTTTTACGGTTAAATTTATGTAACAAAAACAAACTATTGTTTGAGATACACTATTGAAAAATTGGTAATTAATATCGATTGTCTAAATCATACCGCGCAGCCAATCACTACCTCTCTTCCCAAGCACAGTCGACACTAACGGATACAATCGATCTGACTTTGTTGTTATTGTTGTTGTCACTTTCTGTTTCCGATGTTTATGCTGCTGCTAGCGGAAAAAACCTTGCAAATATGCATCTTTTTGTTGGTGTTAATTTTACGACAGCGGCCGGCGCCCCATCATTCTGATTCCAAAACCGCACCAGTGACATGCGGACGCTAGGTGATAGCAGCTGAAAGGAGGAAATACAAAATAGTACCGGTCATCTCGTGCCGGTTTCACCCGTTATGCTGGTGGCTTTTAGTAGTAAATGGCTACTGCAAAACACTTAAATGGCTGGAATTCTGGACGGACAAACCAGGAAACTATAATCAGCAACTGGCACCTTTTGGTGCCTCGAAATTTTGGTGCAGAAGCGGCTAATTGAATTATCTGATTTACCAAATGCTGCTGCTAGCGGAAAAAACCTTGTAAAAATGCATGTTTGTGTTGGTGTTAATATTACGACAGCGGCCGGCGCAGCTTTCAAGAAACATTTGTCTCTACCATTCCATCATCTCTGTAGGAGGGGCCTTCCTTCTAATTATCTGACGAAGCCTTGGTATAAAACGTATCGTTCGAACATTTCACCCCATCAGTTTCATTATTAAACCGTACCGGATACATACGGACGCTCGGTGTTAGCAGCTAAAAGAAGGAAAAACAAAATAGTACCGGTCATCTCGTGCCGGTTTCACCCGTGATGCTGGTGGCTACTGCAAAATACTAAAATGGCTGGAATTCTGGACGGACTAACCAGTAAACGAGAATAATCGGCAACTGGTACCTTTTGGTGCCTCGAAATTTTGTTACAGAAGTTTTGTAAAAGAAGCGTTGCAATTTCCTCTACTATTTGCTTCAATGGAATATTTTTTTTTTTATAAGAATACGGTAGTCAACGTCATGCGGTCGTGTCTTGAATACCACCCTCCTACTTTTTTTTTAGTTCCACTAAAAACCCAAATCAACGAAATTGTTGCGCCAAAAAAGTATCCTGGTTTATACAGGGGATAGACAAAATAATTGAGATAAATAAAATTCTTTCGAATTTTGAATGGCCAGAACTTTACGAAAAATGAATCAATTTTGATGACCGGTTTCATCTCACTGGAAAACAGTATTATTTTAGTATTACTTGGAAACTTGGTGTGACCAACCTACACCGAAAATGTTTCGGATTTCAAGAGTGTGTGTCAAAGTGTACATTTTTGCAACGCATACGCATGCGCATACAGAAATCTGCTTGATAAACCGCTTTAATTCAAAAATTCGCGTAAAAAAACACGTTAATTTGAAAATCTGCATAAATAACCTTTTAGAGAAAATCCGCGTGAAAATAATCTGACCTTTTTAAATGTTAATCCAGATAACTTTTCAAACGCAAGATTGCAAAGTTGCTTGGTTTCATAAGACCTACACACCCACAATGTTCGATTGAATTCTGCTAGAGTGCTGCAAGCTCAAAGAAAATTAGTACCCAACAGGGAAAAAACCGCCAAAATCAACACCCATACTTAAAAAATTCATACCTCGATGATTCCTTGGCAAATTTTCAATCTTTGGCTACCAATGAACCCGAAATAAATTCTGATTTATTGACAACATATAAACCTAAGTGAAACAGAATGTCAGAAAAAGTTCTACGCGTTGCAAAAATGTACACTTTGGCACACACTCCGGAAATCCGAAACATTTCCAGTGACCCTTGTCACGTCCAGTTCTCAAGTAATACTAGGAAACTAGGACAGTTTTCCAGTAAAATGAAACCTGTTTTGTCAGAATTGATTCAGTTTTCGTGAAGTTTTGGCCATTTAAAAATTGACAGAATTTGACAGTTAACCCATACATTTACTGTCACATTGACGTCAACGCAACGCAAACGTATCCATTCTGTTTGGGTCATATCTGTGTCTTTTTTTAACAAATTTATATAGTAAAATTGCATTTGTCGAATAACGTTTGCGGTAAAAAAATGGACAAAAATTGCCGATTTTTTACGGGTTTACCTTTAATCGCACTAACGAAACTACTCATGCATCATCAATCATAGTAACCCATGAGTTAGCAAAAAAAAAATTGACAGCTCTATCAGTCAAACTCTAACTGTGATGACGCTACTCCGTTCAGAAGTGTGCGCGTTCAAAAAACGGTACCCCACCGCGTCAAAAACGAACATCGTGCGGCACTTTGTGGACACCGGGTATGCCGGTTCTGGCATCTACAACATCAGAGCATCAAAGAAAGCCAGGTTCCGGACGGCCAACGACCCTGAGCGACAAGAAGCTTCAAAGGATGCTGAAGAGGAAGACCGAGGGAAAAGTGGCTAAATCGCTGCGTGCACTTGGCCGAATGGTTGGTGCATGCTCTAAAACAGTGAAAAAGCATCTGGAGAACATGGACATACATGCAGGAAGCGGCAGTTCCGTTCACTGGTCTCGGAGCTGCAAGCAATGACGCAGCGACCGCGGTTGAATAAGATGGTCAAGTCGATTTTCCCGGCGAATCGCGACGCGACAGTGGTATTGGACGACTAGACCTATCTCACCCTCGATGGCAACGACTAGCAGGGCTCTTCGTATTTTACCTCCCCCACGAAGGAAGTGAGCACCGAGGTAAAGTTAATTTCACAGACCAAGCTCCCCAAGAAGGTGCGGCTGTGGCTGACAATCAGTGAGAAAGGGATGTCAGAGTTGCTCTTCTTTCGCTCCGGGCTGGCCGTGAACGGGAAAATTTATAGCACGAAGTGCCTGACAGAAGTTGCGTCGTTCATCAAGAAATACCAGAAGCGCGAAGACACGGTGTTCTGGCCAGATTTGACGTCGGCCAACTACTCGAAGCGATCGTTGGAGGAGATGGAGCGGCTAAATATCGATGTGGTACCGAAGTCGGCGAATCCGCACAATGTTCCCCACCTGCTTCCCATCGAGAATATCTGGACAAACTTGAAGTACAAGATCTATTCCAACCATTTTGTCGCGAAAACGGAGGAGAAATTTATAGAAAAACGAAGAAAGAGCTTAAAAACATGGCTACACGCATGTTTTCGTCCGCCATGGCGAATGTTCCGGTTAACTGCCGGAAGGCTGCACGCAAGGTCGTAATAATTTTTTTGTGAGGAAACTAACATGATAACCTTCCATGTGAAATAAATTTATCCAACTCAATTATCTGTCATTGTTTTTTCTTCATTACCATCTGAAATAGTTTTTTCATTACCATCTGAAAAAAAATTTTTTTTTACCGCAAACGTTAACTGTCAAATTATCGATACTTATCGATAATATCGATAAAAGCCCCGCAATTATCGATTGTTATCGATGTCCGTTTTGGGCGATATTTCCCATCACTATTCGAGGCTTCGACGTAGCAATGGGCGATATTGTATCGGTATCAGAAATATCGATACTTTCGAGACGATACTTCGATTTTTTAGATCGATACACAGGCGTCCGATACTCGACCGTATCGATACTGAAAACCGCGATATTTGTATCGATATTGTTTTATGCCTACCAGAGGGGATTCACTGCTGTCAAATTTCATATATGTGTGCGTTATCGCAGATCAGCTCTGGTCCATGACGTTTGTTGGTCCGTGACGTTTGTAACTATGAACGATAATGAGGAAAAAATCACTACACAACACATTCATAAAAGTTTTCCGCGGTTTCTCGAGTTTTGATAAAAAAAACGTTCCAATTCTATAATATTTCACATCGATCAATTTCATAACCAAAAAGAACAAAAACCAAAACAAACACCATGTTGCCGAATATGTTGGATACACGATGTTTGACAGATAGATCCCCCCTGCGGGTAAGCGAAACACAAACAGCTGACAGCTGATATTCGTCGATTGATCGATTTCCCCAGAGGGGATTCACTGCTGTCAAATTTCATATATGTGTGCGTTATCGCAGATCAGCTCTGGTCCATGACGTTTGTTGGTCCGTGACGTTTGTAACTATGAACGATAATGAGGAAAAAATCACTACACAACCCATTCATAAAAGTTTTCCGCGGTTTCTCGAGTTTTGATAAAAAAAACGTTCCAATTCTATAATATTTCACATCGATCAATTTCATAACCAAAAAGAACAAAAACCAAAACAAACACCATGTTGCCGAATATGTTGGTTACACGATGTTTGACAGATAGATCCCCCCTGATGCCTACGGACCAGCTAGGTGACATCGCGCCATGTTACAAGAACTAACATCTCAATGTGTACACGAGATCACCACCACTTTTCATACGCTATGTTATGCTGTCTGTCAGTGTCAGTGGAGCCCACACATCGTAGAACCGCTGCGATGTTAGCTGCGATAAAGCAAAGCAAATCGGATAGAGATGCCAGCTAGTTGATACGAGCTGCAACCACTGAAAAGCTGCCACTGTCAGTATAAATATCGCACAAGTCTATTTGCACTAGCAAAACTTAGATGGAGAAATAGATAGAGAGAATGTTGTGAGCCAAACGAACTGTCAAAATCTAAGCCAAACGCAGCATGGGGCCAAATTTTGAAATTTGTTTTACTTAAGCCACACATTTAAAAAGTCCACCAGTCCACATAAGCACTGAAGAAGACTGTACGTCACAGTCAAAATATATATTTGCGGACTGAATTTCAATATTTATTTCCAAAAAATTTAGTAGAGTATAACGGAAACCGATAACTATTTCTTTGATTGATCACACATTCAAAGCCAAAAAGGAGTGCTCAATAATAACGTGTTAACAAATACTTTCAAAAATAGGCATAGCTCTACGTTGCCGTATTAAGCCACAAAACTTATATTGTTTCTCTGACAATTGATTAAAATATTTTTTGTTTACATTTATACTCAGCTTCATTTGTTTTTATTTGAATTAATTCTACTTTCTGCGTTAAAATGCATCCACAAACCCCTCAAACGAAATTCAACGTTATCAGAAATGATATTTGGCTTCGATTTAGTTGGGCTAGCGGAAGGCCAACTAAAACGTAGCCCAACTAAACATAGCCCAACGAGCGAAATTTGACTGTATTTTAAAAACAAATATAAGTTTTCTGGTTACACTGTTCAGATCGAATATTGGCAAGCGGAAACTAACTCGTGCTTTCTGTCGAAACAAGTTAGAGTACAAGTGAAAAATAAAATTGCAATATTTATTAGTTAGAAAAATTCAGCGGTAGACTTCACTATCTTATTTTCGCTGACATATCTAACTTTTTTATGTCATCAACTTCCTTATCAATTAATATGGAAGTGTGTCAATAATTTATACAAATAAGACGGGAGCTTCACAGCCCATTGGGCCAGTGAATACAAATCTTGAAGATATAAGTTGTTTAATTCATTTGTTTGCCAAAGCTCAGAATTTCCGCATTACCCTGTATGTATTTGTTTGTGAAGTCATTTGATTCATGCTGCTCTAGAGAATGCGGATAGATACCAGAAAAACAACAAAAAGTCGGCACATCAAATTTCCATTGCTGGAAACCACCAAAATTTTGCTGATTTTTGGTGTGCTGTGCTTCCAGCAATCTGTTCAGCAAATAAATTTGCTAATTATTCAATAATGCTCAATTGCATAAAAGTGACAGGTCGTTTGCTGCATGTTTAGTAAAACGAAATACAACTTGCTGGTTGTCAGCTATGACAATTTGCTGTTCATTCAACAAAGCATAAATCAATTTGCTGGTTAACCAGTTAGTTCAAGGGAACCATGTTCCCGTCAGGCACCAGATTCCATCCGCCCATCGGATCATAGGCAAATTACTGTTGAACTAGAGATGTATGATTATCATTTCAACTTTTAAGTTCATCTAGCCCAACAAGGACTTAGCTATGGTCCCATATTCGCTATCAGGAGCTTAGCGATGATCCCGTACCAGCTGCACAGCGATTTGGCGCGTTTTACTAATGACAGCTTGACGTAAATTTTTTGACATATCAATTCTTTTGCTGGATTCCAGCAAACATTCATTTACTGTTTTCTGTTCAGCAAACAGTTTTGCTGTATTTTCGCGAATCACTGAATCGATTACTGGTTTTCAGTAAATGTATTATTGTTTCAGTTGAAAATCGAAATACCGACTCGGGACTTTCGATTTTTGACGTTGACTAACGTCTATATCGAAGTTAGGCCCCTGAATTTAAAAATCTAGTAATTCAACCAGGGAAAACCAGAGAAAAGTGGTCAGGTTTTGAGCGCTTATTTTGCAGTCATCTATAATCAGGTTTTCGAGGTTTTGGCATCAATCGATCAGAAATTCTTTTACGGTTAAATTTATGTAACAAAAACAAACTATTGTTTGAGATACACTATTGAAAAATTGGTAATTAATATCGATTGTCTAAATCATACCGCGCAGCCAATCACTACCTCTCTTCCCAAGCACAGTCGACACTAACGGATACAATCGATCTGACTTTGTTGTTATTGTTGTTGTCACTTTCTGTTTCCGATGTTTATGCTGCTGCTAGCGGAAAAAACCTTGCAAATATGCATTTTTTTGTTGGTGTTAATATTACGACAGCGGCCGGTGCCCCATCATTCTGATTCCAAAACCGCACCAGTGACATGCGGACGCTAGGTGATAGCAGCTGAAAGGGGAAATACAAAATAGTACCGGTCATCTCGTGCCGGTTTCACCCGTAATGCTGGTGGCTTTAGAAGTAAATGGCTACTGCAAAACACTTAAATGGCTGGAATTCTGGACGGACTAACCAGGAAACTATAATCGGCAACTGGCACCCTTTGGTGCCTCGAAATTTTGGTACAGAAGCGGCTTATTGAATTTTCTGTTTTACCAAATGCTGCTGCTAGCGGAAAAAACCTTGCAAAAATGCATGTTTGTGTTGGTGTTAATATTACGACAGCGGCCGGCGCAGCTTTCAAGAAACATCTGTCTCTACCATTCCATCATCTATGTAGCCCCGTCTTCTTTCTAATTATCTGACGAAGCCTTGGTATAAAACGTATCGTTCGAACATTTCACCCCATCAGTTTCATTATTAAACCGTACCGGATACATACGGACGCTCGGTGTTAGCAGCTAAAAGGAGGAAAAACAAAATAGTACCGGTCATCTCGTGCCGGTTTGACCCGTGATGCTGGTGGCTACTGCAAAATACTAAAATGGCTGGAATTCTGGACGGAAACCAGTAAACAAGAAATCGGCAACTGGCACCTCTTGGTGCCTCGCAGTTTTATAATAGAAGCGGTTAGTTGAATTTTATGTTTTACAATTGCTCTTGCTAGCGGAAAAAAACCTTGCAAAAATGCATGTTTATGTTGATGTTAATTTCACGACAGCGCTAGGTGTTAGCAGCTGAAAGGAGGAAAGACAAAATAGTACCGGTCATCTCGTGCCGGTTTCACCCGTTATGCTGGTGGCTGTTAGTAATAAATGGCTACTGCAAATACTAAAATGGCTGGAATTCTTGACGAGAATAATCGGAAGCTGGTACCTTTTGGAGCCTCGAAATTTTGTTACAGAAGTTTTGTAAAAGAAGCGTTACAATTCCCTCTACCATTTGCTTCAATGAAATATTTTTTTTTTTTAAGAATACGGTAGTCAACGTCATGCGGTCGTGTCTTGAATACCACCCTCCTACTTTTTACCTCATGCACAATGCGCATAGTGTCGCATCTAGTGCGCTGTATAGCGCATCTGACGCGCAATACAGCGCACTAGATGCGACACTATGCGCATTGTGCATAAGGTAAAAAATCGAAAGTCCCGAGTCGGTATTTCGATTTTCAACTGGAAAAACAATATCAAAAATTCAAAAAATGATCTCAGCTATTGTATCGATACTTCTGGTATCGATACTTTTTGACCGATATTTTGAGTATCTCAATCCTTGTGGTTCTTTGGGTATCGATTCTGAAGTATCGATACTCTCCGTCGTATCGCCCAATGCTACTTCGACGGAGTTGCGGTAATTAGCAGGGGCCTATAAACGTCAACATTTTGCCTACCAATCATAAATTCATCACGGTGGTAATATTTCAATTCAAATGCTTACAAACCTTATCTTCTTCATTGAAAGTGCACATTCTACTGAAAACAAATGTTGAGCTCTGGTTTTTTTTATCTAAAACGACATTTATTCGAGAACAAGTATACCGACAAAATGGTACGTTTACCCTATTACACTTGTTTTAGGGCAAACCAACCAAAAAGTGCGTACCAGAAACGCTGGTACCAGAATCAATGAGTGGTAGATGGAAAATGTATGGAGTTTGACAGCCACAAGAGCCCACTGGTAATTAGTGATGAGCAGAGATGGCAGATGTTTTGAAAAATGTCTGCAACTGCTCGAATAACCAGAAAAATGTGCTCGAAATCTGAAAAAAAATCTATCCGTGATCCGAAAAAATTTCGCTCGCGCAGGCAAAAGTCTGTAAAAATCTGCACACATTTCAAGAAAATCTGCGCAAATATAAGGAGATTCTGACAAAAATCTGCAGAAACATGGAAAAACTGCAAATATCTGCAAATCAATAAATATCTGCACACGGACTCCAATAATCTGCGTTTTGCAGACAAATCTGCACATTTGGTATCACTGGTGATGAGAAAGTTATTAATATTAGGGTTGCTGTTATTTTATCGATATTTGCCTTTCACGATATCGATATTTTTGAACGATGTTGGCGCATTTGATATTATCGATATTTCGATATTGGGACTCGATATTGCTGTCCGATATTCTCGGTTGCTATCAGGGGAGTGCTGCCGTCGAAATTTTGCCTACCAATCATAAATTCATCATGGCATCAAAATTAAATTTAAAATGCTTACTCTGTCGGAATCTGAAAGAGAAAATGTCTTAACTTCTAACTTACTTGACGAAATTTTCTCGTCGACCAGTGTGGAAAATGCTGTTAGATCTGGTGAGGCAACTCTGATACCGTTACTAACCAAGATTTTTAAGGCCAGTTTAAGATTCAACTACATTCCATCGAAATGGAGGGCAGAACGGTGTCGTAACTCTTCTTTCTGCGTTGGACCTTTCTTCCTTTGGAACGATCCGCCATCTTTTTATATGTTTTTCTCGATTACCGGCACGAATCGAAAAGTACGTCCGTCCGCCTCAAAGCTCGTCTAGTGAATCCCCTAATTTCGGCCTTTCCTCTCTGGAACCGTCAGTCGACACTCATACATGAATATTTCATTCTCTCGTATTGTCTCAACTGTGTGCGTGTACATACATATCGGCTCTTTGGAGACACCATTACACCTTTTAATCTACCGTCTGCTTCACCAATACATACTCTTTGAAATCGCTCACTTTTACCGTGAACAAAATTTAATTGTAGTCAAGACTCTCACCTTTGGGCATTTACCAAGCGTTTCAAACGGTCCGTAATTTTTACACAGTACATCGTGTAATGTCGGATATTACGAAAGTAAACACAACCGTTTCGCTTGATCGTCCGTACTCAACTCAACGCTCTTTATTTAGATTCTTCCAAATGTATTGTCTCGTGTATGTATTGGTGACACTCGTTTTTCTCTCTTCTATGTATAACACATCCCGATCCTACACTCCCCCGCTTTCTCAAATGTCCTGAACTATACTTAGGTGATAATCCTTCAGATGTTTTGGTTTCCGAGGTTCTCGTCGCTGACGCTGAGTCTCTGGTCGTTGTTCCGGCTGCTGAACATCCTTTGAAGCTTTGTTGGATTCACCGACTTCAGTATCCGTCACCTGGTGCCGTTGAGGAAGTTTCTTCAAGTGTGCTGAGCTACGATGCAGAATCCTTCCAGATTCCATGATTCCAGTGTAACGTCCTGCCCTGATTTCTCAACGACGACGAGTTCTTCTGGACTGAAATTGCCTGCCAACTTATTTTCCTTTATCATACGCTTAGCAACTACCAAGTCACCAGGGTTCAGGGAACTGGGTTGCGCGTGACGTCGTTTATCTGCATATTCAGCTTCAGTTAGTTTCCTCTCCCGATCTCTATCCTGAATATCCTCGTACTGTTCTGATGTTAACGAAATTGATGGTAATTTATCGCGAAGCACTCGCCCGAACATAAGTGCCGACGGTGCCACTCCTGTTGTGGAATGCGGGGTAGAATTATACAGCAACAGATAGGTTCTCAAGTCCCATCTCCAGTCTGCGTCGGTAGACTCCTGACTTATCTGTAGCCGTTTTTTAAGAGCCCTATTGGCCCTCTCCACCTCCCCATTAGCTTGAGGCCAATAGGGAGTAGTTTGAACCAGTTTTATTCCATGTTCTGTGCAGAATTTATTCAGCAATTCGCTTACAAATTGTGGTCCATTGTCTGTTCGCATGGTCTCTGGGATTCCATACCTTCAGAACGTTTCGTGCAGAGCCTGGACGGTTAATTTTGCAGTTATTTCTCTCATGATTATCACTTCAATGAAACGACTGAAATAGTCTATCAACACCAACAAGTTGTGGCACGACGGCAATGGACCCATGAAATCTGCTGCGATATGGGCCCAAGGCTTGGTTGTACGTTTCAGAGGTTCTGGAGAATCCTGTGCTGACACCAAGATGCATTCTTTGCAACCTTTGACAATTTTTTCCACCTCTTTATCCATACCGGGCCACCAGACCTTTTGCCTCAACCGCCTCTTCATTACGACGATGCCAGGATGGCCCTCATGAGAAAGTTCCAGAATCCTGTTTTGCAGTGCTTTCGGAATTACATTCATCTCCGTCGTCAAATGTTGTTGGTGCGGATGTTGACAATCTTGATACGGCATCAGCAATGTTCGTAGTCCCAGGTTCATACACAATTTCAAAACTATAGGACTGCAACCGGAGTACCCATCGTTCTATTCTAGCGCACGGTTTAGAGCGAGGACTGAACAAAAATGTAAGGGGCTTACAGTCTGTAACTAGCTTGAATCTGATTCCTTGGAGATATAGACGAAATCGATCAACTGCCCATACCAAAGCCAACGCTTCTTTTTCGGTGTGAAAATATTTCCGTTCAAGGTCAGTGAGAGACTTGCTCGCATAAGCAATAACCCTACGAACTTTAAGCGAATCTTCTTGCATCAACACTGCGCCCAACCCTGAAGGACTTGCGTCGGCTACGAGAATAGTGACATCTTTGGGATCGAAGAAACCTAGATTCTTGATTTGGAACACCGCTTCCTTGATACTGTCAAATGCAGCTTGTTGTTTAACCGTCCACTGGAATGTCACTCCTTTACGTAACAACTGTCTTAGCGGATCTATTTTTGCCGCCAGATGTGGTATAAATCGTCCAACATACGTAACTAACCCTAGAAAGCTACGTAACTCTGCCGCGTTTGCCGGTTCTCTAAATTTCGCCACAGCTGAAACTCGACTCTCAACTGGCCTGACTCCGTTTACCGACAGATTGTGTCCCAAAAAAATCCAAACTTGAACGTTAAACTGACATTTATCCCTGTTCAACAACACGTTATAGCTTTCCAATCTATCCAACAGTGCTTCCAACCGATTATCATGCACAGTCTGTGTACGCCCCGAAACTACAACATCGTCAAGGTAGACTATTACTCCTTCTAGCTCCGCAATAATAGTCTCCATAACCTTCTGGAACAATTCCGGGGCACAACTCACCCCAAACATTAGTCGCTTGTATCTATGTTATAAGAGAAGAAAATGAATAGTATATAAAGTTAATTTATTTGTTTTGAAAGTTATGTTACGACTCAAAACACTCTTTACCTAAACAACCCATATTTGTCATGCCCTGTTCACCGTGACGCCAGGTCTAAACTTGTAGCTTCCCTTCAGGCCGGAGGTAGACGGCCAGCTGTTCCTGTTCATGATGTCTTGGCGAGCCGTGACCTACCCTACATGACCCTTATATACGTTTTCCTCAAATCCATCCATGCCCCAGTCCAGTCCCGTTCCCTTCCGTCTACACCCAACAAAACGACAAGAACACGTTTGAACCTTAAGCACAAAACCAGCAACCAGACCCCGCACAATAGAACCAGGACCCAAGGACTACGAGCCTCTGTCTCAACTCACGACATCGTGGCTCAGCAGTACGAATCCATACATGCCATTCGACGATTATCAGACGACCATTGAACAACAAAACACAGATTGGAAATTCCATGCTAGTTTTAAGTTAGACTTAATTTCAGCTCGTAGTCGGCAGCGAGGATAAAAAATTTGCTTTAGTTTTTAAGTCATCAGATATAATTGGCGCCGTTAAACATTAAATTGTATTTGTGCCGTGTCAAATAAATGTTATGTGAAGAAAAAAAAACCCCATATTTGGTTAAGAATGTCGTTATAACTCTAGAGTTTCCCGATAGCTCCACCTGATGATATGCGTCCTTAACATCAAGCTTTGAGAACTTCACGGCCCCATTAACCGATGCCAGCATCTCCTCAATCACTGGGAGTGGGTGTGTCTCCCGCAACACGGCTTGGTTCGCTCTTCTCATATCGACGCACAGTCTGACATCTCCATTTTGTTTAAGAACGGGAACAACTGGTGATACCCACGGTGAAGGTCCGTTTACTTTCTCAATGATGTCGTTTTGCATCAAGTATTGGAGTTTATCATGAATTTTCCCTTCGAGAGCCAATGGTGCACGTCTATATGCCTGCTGTACTGGCTGAACTGATTGATCAATTGGTATCTCAATCAATACCCCTTTTATCTTCGGAAACGCTGATTCCGACGACGACGCTATAGCTGCAATGTCAAAACCGACTTTCAAAACTCCAAGTTCCTTTGCACTCACATCACCCAAAAGATTTCGTTGACCTTTCTCTGCTACGTATAATTTCGCCCTCACCCTGTTGGTACCAGCTTCAACATCTGTCCAGAACATGCATTTGATTTTCATTGGTTGTTTTGAAGCATACGCTCTCAATGATCGATCGGATTCCCACGAAAGATTTTGCATTTTCATTCCTGCTTCTTTGGCCGCACTCCATGTCGCTTCGTCCAGAATGGTGACATCGGCTCCGAGTCGATTATCATGGGAATTTTTATTCCACCCACTTTGAACTGAAATGTGTTCCTGCCCATTGCATAAAAGATGTTCTCCTCCTTAGAGCCATATTCCGCCTCATCAGATACGAGGCGTATCTTCTCCGATTGCTGATTTGTAGAGACTCCTGATTTACGTTTCAAGCATCGAACAGCAAAGTGTCCTAGTTCGCCACATTTAACACATTTTGCATTCCTGGCGCGACAGGCCGTATCTCCTTTCAAGTGCCCCCTACGACCACACGCAAAGCAAACTCTGTCTGTTCGATTGAAAAAATGAGCGCCCGATGCCCGAAAAGAGTTTGAACGAATAGGTGGCTTGGACACCTTGTTAACAGACGCCGTAGTCCCATAGTCTACTCTTTGTCGATCGAGTTCTCTAACTTGTAGTTGTACATCAGCAATGGTTGTTCCCAAAGATACAATCTCGTCTAGAGACATGTCTTTGGCTAGAATTTGCCGTCGCAATTCAGATGAAATACATGACTCCACAATCTGCTCAATAATGCGGTCTTCAACTTCCCTTACATCGTATCTATCAAATTCACAACGCTTCGCTTGAATACGAAGGCGTAGGACAAAATCTGCGAAACGCTCATCTGGTTTTTGAGCGATTTGCCGGAATAGATGGCGCTCATAGTTCCGCCGTCTCATGGGCTCAAAATGCTCATCGAGTTTCTTAACAGCGACATCGTAGTACGGTGGGTCTGCTACGACATGCGGAATCTCATCGGTTCCTGGCAAATGATCAAATATTCCCTGAATACCAGGTCCGGCCAGAGGAAGTAGAATTGAGCGTTTCTCCCATTGGGACGTGACCTTGCTAGCGTCAAAATAGCGCTCGAGCTCACGCTTCCACTTTTGCCATTCTGTTGGTAAGTGTGTCCTTTCAGCCGTTATTTCAAACGGTCTGATACGCCGTATTGAATCCATCCTACCAACATGAAAGAAAACATTTATCATAGTGTTTAAACATGTGATGTACAAAGTGCCAGCAATAATATCAATCTTAAAAAAATATCTTTATTTTTCTCTTTACCTAGCACCACTTCTAAAATAAATTAAATTTATCTCGACACTTTCCCACAGTGCATTGTAATCTCACTGCAGTGATAAATCTTTTTTTTAAGTGTTTTCCTTAGTATAAAAAAATTGAAAATAAATTTATGAACTAACCCACCAAAGTTGCATGAAATGATATTGAAATGGATCCATTTGCCATTAAGTATTTGAATACCAATTGATTATGAATAACTCATGACAATGTCGTTCATAACTTTCTTACCTTGAAACCTTACCTCCAATTTTGGACACACTGTCGTATCACAAGCAGTATTGTGGTTGTTTTAGAGTCTTCAGATAAATTTTCCACATATACAAACAAAAAACTCACATGCCAAGCTTGGCCTGTATAGCTGTTGAAAATTTCAACCAGTAAAACTGTAATCTCTCTTTTTCCTCCACTTTACTCCACCAATAATGCATAACCACAACATACCTGTAAATTTCCGACATAATCCTAGTCTCTCATTCCGCTGTATCATAATATAATGCAATCTATCTTTTCGTACCCCTTCCATGAAAACGAATCCTCTCTGCACACAGTTGTAGCTTTTCTCCCGCGCACCCAGTTGCTATCTCATTTCTGCACCCAGTTGCAATTTATCTCCCAGTCGCACACACTTGCGATGCCTCGTTTCTGCACACAGTTGCAGCTTCCCGTTTACCGCACACAGTTGCAGTTCCATCTAACGCACGCCGTTGCGTTCAAGTACTTTCGTGAAATAAAAATCACCTCTGCACACAGTTGCAGCATCCGTTCACCGCACACAGTTGCGACTACCCACCTTTGCACACAGTTGCAAACCCACGCAGTGCCACACACATCAGCGACAATGAGCCATCAACTTCTATTCTTCCTTTCCACACCAATATCCCTTTTATCGGTAGCAGCGGCAACGTTGCTCACCGCTCACTCAATAGCGAAAATATCCCATACACACTAACGTTGATGCTAGACTTTTTTTTACTACCTCCCTCAAACACAACCACAACCGTTCCTGCTCTGCTTTGAACGACAGTATGCCACTTACTTTATGTTTATTCCAATTATCTTCCAATATCCAATATCATTTTATCCACTTTGGCTCATTACCTGACTTCTTTTCACTTCTTCAACTGAACCTTGTAAAACTTAACCATCAGATAATTTTCTTTGCCATGAGCGGCCATTTCGATTTTTTTCTTTTGATTTATTGCTGGTCACTTTTTCACTCCCAATCATTTGCTACATTTCCTCTACCCTGTGATCCTCGGCACAACGGTTTAATTTTTACTCACCGGAGTCTTTTACCTATAAACTGATCCCAAAATCACACAAAAAAAAATTTCACTCCGTCGCCAAATGTAATGTCGGATATTACGAAAGTAAACACAACCGTTTCGCTTGATCGTCCGTACTCAACTCAACGCTCTTTATTTAGATTCTTCCAAATGTATTGTCTCGTGTATGTATTGGTGACACTCGTTTTTCTCTCTTCTATGTATAACACATCCCGATCCTACACATCGCAATAGCCATTTCAAGGGTACGGTTCGATGCCTGTTATATACTTTTTTATATACAAGAGAACTGTCAGTTGGACTTTGACAAAAGAGCGTTCAGAAATGCAGTTGCATTTCAGTTTGTCTGGATTTCATATCGAATTAAATGCAGGTAATTTCCTTTGGAATTATTTTTTTTTTTCTTCACATAACATTTATTTGACACGGCACAAATACAATTTAATGTTTAACGGCGCCAATTATATCTGATGACTTAAAAACTAAAGCAAATTTTTTATCCTCGCTGCCGACTACGAGCTGAAATTAAGTCTAACTTAAAACTAGCATGGGATTTCCAATCAGTGTTTTGTTGTTCAATGGTCGTCTGATAATCGTCGAATGGCATGTATGGATTCGTTCTGCTGAGCCACGATGTCGTGAGTTGGGACAGAGGCTCGTAGTCCTTGGGTCCTGGTTCTATTGTGCGGGGTCTGGTTGCTGGTTTTGTGCTTAAGGTTCAAACGTGTTCTTGTCGTTTTGTTGGGTGTAGACGGAGGGGAACGGGACTAGACTGGGGCGTGGATGGATTTCAGGAAAACGTATATAAGGGACATGTAGGATAGGTCACGGCTCGCCAAGACATCACGAACAGGAACAGCCGGCTGTCTACCCTCGGCCTGCAGGGAAGCTATTAATTTAGACCTGGCGTCACGGTGTACAGGGCATGACCAAACCACATGCTCTATGTCGTGATAACCTTCACCACAGGCACAGATACCACTTTCCCCGAGCCCAACACGACGGAGGAGCGCGTCAAATCTATAGTGATTGGACATAAGCCGGGACATCACGCAAATGAAATCCCGACCTACATCCAACCCCTTGAACCACGGGTTCGTCGATACTTTGGGGATTATGGAATGTAACCACGTTCCCAATTCCCCTCTGGTCCAAGCATTTTGCCAACTGATGATCGTATTCTGACGTACAAGTGCGAAAAATTCATCAAAGGCAATTGGTCTTTCATAAATATCACCGTTTGTTGCGCCCACCTTAGCCAAAGAGTCCGCTTTCTCATTACCCGGTATCGAGCAGTGAGAAGGGACCCACGCTAAGGTAATCTGAGTAGATTTTTCGGATAAAGCACTCAGATGTTCCCGTATTTTCCCCAGGAAATACGGAGAGTGCTTAACATCTTTCATCGATCGGAGAGCCTCAATGGAACTGAGACTGTCCGTAAAGATGAAATAATGGTCCGTGGGCATTTTTTCGATAATCCCTAGGGTGTACTGAATTGCAGCTAATTCTGCGACGTAAACAGAAGCAGGATTATCGAGCTTATGGGAGACGGTTAAATTGTTATTGAAGATACCGAAGCCAGTGGACCCATCAAGAAGTGATCCGTCAGTGTAGTACATATTGTCGCAGTTGATGTTTCGATATTTATTGGAAAAAATTTTAGGGATCTGCTGCACGCGTAAATGATCCGGGATTCCACGAGTTTCTTCTATCATGGATGTATCGAAAAACACAGTAGAATCAGAAGTATTTGATAAGTCGACACGATTTGGAATATTCGAAGAAGGGTTAATATTTTGGGACATGTGATTGAAATACAATGTCATAAAACGGGTTTGAGAATGAAGTTCGATTAACCTTTCAAAATTTTCAATCACGGGACGGTTCAAGACCTCACATTTGATTAGAATACGAGAAGACAGGCTCCAGAAGCGGTTTTTCAATGGTAGTACTCCAGCTAAAACCTCCAAACTCATCGTATGGGTCGACTGCATGCAACCTAAGGCGATACGCAAACAACGATATTGTATTCGCTCCAGTTTGATCAAATGTGTGTTTGCTGCGGAGCGGAAGCAGAAACACTCGTATTCAATAACAGACAATATCGTTGTTTGGTAAAGCCTTATAAGGTCTCCTGGATGGGCTCCCCACCATTGTCCGGTTATTGTACGAAGAAAATTCACTCTTTGTTGACATTTTTTCATCAGATACCTCACGTGACAACCCCAGGTGCCTTTAGAGTCGAACCAGACACCAAGATATTTGTGTACCAAAACCTGAGAAATCGTTTTACCCATTAATTGTGTTTGAAGCTGAGCAGGTTCATGCTTCCTAGAAAAAACTACTATCTCAGTCTTCTCCGGAGAGAATTCGATACCTAGCTGTAAAGCCCAAGCAGACAAATTGTCCAAGGTATCTTGCAATGGTCCTTGCAAATCGGCAGCTTTGGCTCCTGTAACAGAGATTACACTGTCGTCTGCAAGTTGTCTTATCGTGCATGAATTTGCCAGACATTCGTCGATGTCATTTACATAAAAGTTGTAAAGAAGGGGGCTTAAACATGAGCCCTGGGGAAGACCCATGTAGCTAATGCGAAAAGTTGCCAAATCGCCATGCGTAAAATGCATGTGCTTTTCGGACAACAAATTGTGCAAAAAATTGTTCAAAATTGGAGAAAATCCTTGTCGGTGAAGTTTACCCGAAAGAATGTCAATAGAAACGGAATCAAAAGCCCCCTTAATGTCCAAGAACGCAGACGCCATTTGTTCTTTACGAGCATACGCCAGCTGAATATCTGTTGAAAGCAACGCAAGACAATCATTCGTCCCTTTGGCACGGCGGAAGCCAAATTGAGTTTCTGATAGTAGACCATTTGATTCGACCCAGTGGTCTAAACGACGGAGTATCATTTTTTCCATCAATTTCCGGATACAGGATAGCATTGCAATCGGCCTATAAGAGTTGTGATTAGAAGCTGGTTTCCCTGGTTTTTGGATGGCGATCACCTTCACTTGCCTCCAATCCTGCGGTACAATGTTTTGCTCCAGGAACTTATTGAACAAGTTCAACAAGCGCCTCTTGGCATTGCCGGGTAGATTCTTCAACAAGTTGAATTTGATTCTATCTAATCCAGGCGCGTTATTGTTACAGGACAGGAGGGCAACTGAAAATTCTGCCATCGTAAAAGGTGATTCTATCGCGTCGTGGCCCGGAGACGCATCGCGAACAATATTTTGCTCAGGAACAGAGTCCGGACATACTTTCCTGGCAAAATCAAATATCCACCTACTTGAAGACTCCTCGCTTTCGTTGACCGTTACGCGATTCCGCATTCTTCGGGCTGTGTTCCAAAGAGTGCTCATCGATGTCTCCCTCGACGTCTCGTTCACGAACCGACGCCAATATCCACGTTTCTTTGCTTTAGCCAAGCTTTTAAGCTTGGTATCAAGCTCCGAATACCGTAAATAGTCGCCAGGTATACCTCCCGTCTGGTAGGCCTTAAACGCGTCGGATCTTTGCGTGTAGAGATCGGAGCACTCTTGGTCCCACCACGGAGTGGGTTTTGGAATTATATTTTATTTAATTTTTTCTCGTTCTAGCACTAATCTATTACATTCGCCTCCGCCTCCACTCTAATCATATACGACATAAACAAATTTATCGTCGAACCTAGCTGGTTTCTTTACTTTAGAGCGGTCTCGTAGATTTCTTCTTTCCGGTTGATTCTGGCTAGAAGTTGGAATAGAAATCGTAACCTCAGCTTCAGCGTTACAATCGACTTGGTCCGGTAGAATTTCTGTTGCATATGAAGTGGTATTGGATTCAACCACTGGTTCATCAAGATGAGGTTCTGGTGGTGCCAATTTCACATCCCGTAGATTGCGAGTATATTGCGCCCCACAAGGACTTAGAACCACAATTTTGCTCCCTCTCTAGCCAACACTTTGAAGCGCTCCCCGGAAAATGTTGGTTCCATTTCAGATTTTCGTGGTTGCTCCAAAAGGACTGTATCGCCCACTTGTATTATTGATTCTTTTGCTCCTCTGGTGGCATCCGTTATCAGTTTAGCTTCCGCGTCTTTTTCCCGTACGTCTTCGCGGTCCAATCTTGTTGGTTTCCATAAACTGACGAAAGTGCCTCTGAATTTCCAACCTGTCAATAATTCAAAAGGCGTTACTCCAAACCGAGAATTAGGAACCAGGTTATTATGGTTGGGCACGTACTGTTGCAGCGCACGTCTCCAGTTTGTTCCATCCAACCTAGATGCGGCTACCGCCTTGATTATCCCCTGATTCTGACGCTCTATCGCTCCGTTAGATTGGGGCCACAGCGGTACAGATTTGCGAATACGAACACCTTTATTCTCCCAGTAGTTTATGTATGTTTCACTTTGAAATGGGGGGCCGTTATCACTTTGGATAATCAGGGGACAACCCCACATCTTGAAAATTTCGCATAATGCCTCGTTGGTGCTTTCCGCGTCTTTATTTTTCATTTCGAGCACTGAAAGGAATCGTGAATAAGTGTCCACCAAAACTAAAAAATCGCCAAACCACAACTAGGAATGGACAGGAAGTCAACTTGGAGGATTTGCCACGGTCTCTTGGCAAACTCTCTTGGTGACAAAGGAAGCGGGTGATTTTATCTGGACAACTGAGCACAAGTTTCGCAGCCTTTAACGTATTTTTCCGTGTCGCAGGACATACCAGGCCCCCAAAAAAAATCTCTCATGATCCTTTTCATCGCCGTTTCTCCTACATGGCCACCGTGAGCAAGTTTCAGTGCTTTCTTCCGAAGTGATTTTGGTAAAATAGAGCGGTCCCCTCTAAACAGTAACGATCCTAAAACATGGATATTTTTCTTCTGTATTTCGTATCTGCGCAATTCCTTAGGCCAGTCGTCAGAAACTAATGCCTCAAGCAATAGTTGTAGTTCTTCATCGTCTTCCGCTGCTTCCGCTGCTGTAATGTTCATCGACCCTGCAACTAGTGAGTATAAAAGGTGACCCTCATCATCTTCCTCGAAAGCTTCCACTAGTTGGGATTTTTCTATCAATCGGGACAACGTGTCAGCAAGATTTGCCTTTCCCCTAACTCCTTTTACCGTAAAATCATAGGGCTGAAGTCGCAGTGCCCATGTCTCAGCCTTTGACACCGCCCTTTTTCCGATTCTGTGAGTCGTGCTAAAAATAAACTCATTCGCTTCAGCATCAGTACGGATGATAAAAGACCTTCCAAGAAGATACGAAGTGAACCGCTCAACTCCCCAAACCAAGGCGAGTGCCTCTTTTTGTGTCTGGGGGTATCTTTGTTCAGTAGGCGTGAGCGCTTTGGAGGCACAGGATATTATACGTGGTACATTTTCAGTATTATACTGTACCAGAACAGCACCAAGCCCGATCGGACTAGCATCTACATATTACTCCGTATAATCATTTGGGCTATAATAGCCAAGGATTTGAATTGTCTTCAGAGCGTTTTCCCGAAGGTAATTGAATTCTCTATCTTCTCTTGCCGTCCAGTAAAACTTATCTGAGTTTGCGAGGGCTCGAAGATATTGCGTCAAATTTGCCCGATTCTATATAAACCTATCTGCAAACGTAACTAATCCAAGGAAGCTTTTAACTTCGGCACAAGAGTTAGGTTTTCTGGACTGTTTGATGGCACTCATCTTATCATCGGCTACGCTCCACCTCTTAGGTGTCAACGAAAACCCGACAAATTTAACGAATTGGCTGCCGAAAACACATTTGTCCATATTCAATTTTACATTATGTTGTCGCAGACGACAAAGAACTTCCGCCAGGTTCTTATCATGTTCTTCTTTGGTGCGCCCAAAAATTAGAACATCGTCCAGATAGTTAACTACTCCAGAGCATCCACCCAAAATCACCCGCTGCATGACTTCTTGAAACACGTCCGGGGAGTTGCTCAACCCGAACGGAAGATGTACACATCTAAATACGCCGAATTCAGTATAGAAGTTTGTGAGGTGTCTCGAATCTTTATCTAGTTCCACGTGAAAAAATGTGTTAGCTAGATCAACAGTCGAGAACCAACTTGCGCCGTTTAACTTTGCCAGAATTGACTCTAGTGTTGGCATGGGGAAAGGGGTCCGCTTCACATATTGGTCTGGTCCTCTGAGGTCAATGACAAGACGAATGTCCTGCTTGCCCTTCGGAATGGCCAAGATTGAAGAGCAAAATGACATATCCATGTCTTCGCGTACCGGCTCAATTATATCGGCTCTAACTAACTCTTGTAGCCTTTTTTCCACCAACGGCTTGACAGCTTCTGGTATATTAGTGAATATTCGTCGACATGGTGCTCTGGTCGTATCATAATTGATTTTCACTGGGGGTATAATGAATTTGGGAAATGGTTCAGTTACGTCGATAGATCCTATTGGTTCATTGTGTACTAGATTAATGTCCCACTTACTAGTGTGAACGGGAACACCCAGTCCCATCATTAGTACGCTGTATCGTATAGCTGTGGGTCTTCCCAATAAAGATCGGTTAGCATCCTTAATAACGTAAAATTTTTCCAGATGTACTGGTCGATCTTCAGAAATGAATTGGAATGCTTCAAATGTAGCAATTACATCGATATTTCCGTTGGTAGCGTAAGCTTTGAGCGGTATATCCGATCCAACGTTAATGTTGTACATTCCCTTGTTGCATTGTTCGTCGTTTGTTAGTCTCCAGAAAAATCTCTCAACAAGTGTGTTGACCTGTGCACCTGAATCAATGAGAAATTGGCATTGCATATCAGCTACCGAAGCGATTATTGTACCATCTGCTGGTTTGATTTCAACCATAGCTATGACGTAACAGTCGCTACTCCAGTTGTTTTGTTTCCCGCATACAGTTACCTATGGATGTAATATAAATCATATAGACACCATTTTTCTCATTTCTCGACAAATGACAGAGCTTCATTGTTTTTTTATTTTGTTTTATTAAACTTATTATTTTCTCTAAGAACCCCTGTGATCATGTAGAAGCATGTTACCTATTGATAATTTGAATTTTCAGGTTGAACACTCACTTGGTCTTCTGGTTTGGGCGCAGCTTCTCTCTCATCCGCCTGGTCGTTTTTCAGATGTTTAGTTTCGATTTCAAAAACCTCCCTGGTTCTCACACGCTTCATGTTCCCGGGATAAGTTGGACAGGCTCGTAGGATGTGCCCCAACTTCTTGCAATGGCGACAAACCAAATATTGAGCCCCACACCTGTCTGGCGTATGGAAGAAGCTGTTGCATCGCCAACATCTATCGGGATTATTGTACTTATTTCTATCTTCCGCGTCTTTTCTGGGTGAACCGTTACTGCTTGAGCGCCATCCTTCTCGCTGGCCAAATCGTTGGCTGTTCCGAGGGTTGTTTCGTGAATATGGAACGTATCGATTGTCAGCTCTTTGTATGGCACCTTGTCGCGGTCTCCATTGGTTTGGTTGCTCTGCTCTCGGTTCAGCTCGTACCGGAGCTAGCACGACGGACTTTGTAGAATCACGCTTTCCATGTTTTGCCGCAAAATACTCCTCGTTCATTCGAATTGCCTGAATCTCCCTGACCTTGTCGACTAGATCAGTGAATGTTGTACCCTTCCGGTTGACTAATTTCAGAGCAGTAACTCTAACATGCTTACACGTTGCATGTTCTGAAATTGTTTTAGCGATCTCGTCGAATTCCTTCTCCTTGTCGAAGTCACATAATTGAGCCGTTTCACTCACTCTAGAAACAAATGCCAAATCAGATTCTCCTGGATGTTGCTCCATCAAATAAAGTTTACGTCTTTGAAACATAACGTCGGATCCGGACCCGAAATACATTTGAAGCCGGTGAAGGGCGTTCGAGAAGGGACGTGTGATTGCATCTGGAGCGGTTGGATCAGACTTTGTATTCTTGAAAATGGCTAGTAAACGATGACCCGCCTTTACTTTAAAGACTGTGAATTTGGTCCTCTCGTCTTCAACACCAGCCAAAGTCATGCAGTCAATAAGCAATTTTCTCCACGTCTCAAATGTTAGACGGTGAATTTCATCGTCTCCCTCTGACGGCTTGCACTCTGCAATTGTAATGGATGATATCGACAGTTGATTGAAAGATGACATAAATCGTGATTCCTCGATCGATCTTCCAGATTTTTCATAGGGAGCACTCGATGCTCTGGGTGTAGCCTCAGAATCTATACTGCTTTCGTCGATGGCATTTTTCCCTTGAGTATCGGTGTTGGCTGGATTCGCATATCCGTCCGACTGATCTGTCATGATTGGGACTGGTTTACTCGAGTTTCCATGATGAGTGCTTGATGCTCTTGGTGTAATTTCGAAATCATCGCAGTTTTCGTCATCTACATCTTTCGCCGGTGTTTCAGTGCTGGTTGGATCCGTATCCACTGGCTGAGCTGACCTGTTTGGGTCTACTTCGTTCGGGTTTTCAGTCCCGATAGTGTTCAGTTCTTCGTCCTGGTCATCTGTTCTGGTATCAACATTTTGCTCTTTCCATTTAACCCCTGTTGAATTAGAGGCGTTTCCTGCTTTCAATGCGTCGATCTCGGCTCGTAGATTTTTCAGTTCCTCTGCCAATTTAGCCTTTTCCTCTTTCAACTTGATTATTTTTCTGTCCTTTTTGGATAGTTTTTTTGATGATTTGCTCTGAGGAACATTTCTCTCGACGACCCTGCAACAAGCAACATACATGAACTATTCCGTGATTTACAAGTTATAAATTTTGCATTTGAATTACGAATAGAAAAAGGTGTCTGACTATAGCAATCTGATAGTCTTTCAAAGTAGCCGACTCAAACAGCAAATTAGATGTGCTGTTAAATGTCCTAAAGGGTATCCTGGGTGTCAAAAGACTGATACATTCCACATAACTTGTCGCTCGCAAAGCTTACTAATCAAACCTTTCGAAATTATGTATCATAAAACTTGACCTGTCGCAAGCTTTATTTTCACTATATGTGATCTGTCGCACATACAACATTTTTAGATTCAGGTTTACCCTGTTGCGAGCAATCTGTTTTACATGACCTGTCGCACATAAAACTTAATAATCTTGACCTGTCGCAAGACTTATCTTTTCCTTTTTTTTGTGATCTGTAGTCAAGTTTCCGAATCCTCGGACTTGACCTCTCGCAAGCCATACGTGACCTGTCGCACGTAAAATACACATTTTTGCAATGAATTTTGAAAATAACTTGACCTGTCGCAAGCTCTAATATTAAAGTGTGATCTGTCGCACACTGCTGTTCACGCCCTTAAATTTCCAGTCGATTTTCTACATATTACTTACCATTCGGGAGCTGTAACTGCGCCATTGTCGTAACTTTCCCTTCTGCGTTGGACCTTTCTTCCTTTGGAACGATCCGCCATCTTTTTATATGTTTTTCTCGATTACCGGCATGAATCCAAAAGTACGTCCGTCCGCCTCAAAGCTCGTCTAGTGAATCCCATGATTTCGGCCTTTCCTCTCTGGAACCTTCATGTAAACACTCATACATGAATATTTCATTCTCTCGTATTGTCTCAACTGTGTGCGTGTACATACATATCGTCTCTTTGGAGACACCATTACACCTTTTAATCTACCGTCTGCTTCACTAATACATACTCTTTGAAATCGCTCACTTTTACCGTGAACGAAATTTAATTGTAGTCAAGACTCTCACCTTTGGGCACTTACCAAGCGTTTCAAACGGTTCGTAATTTTTACACAATACATCGCAATAGCCATTTCAAGGTTACGGTTCGATGCCTGTTATATACTTTTTTTTATATACTAGAGAACTGTCAGTTGGACTTTGACAAAAGAGCGTTCAGAAATGCAGTTGCATTTCAGTTTGTCTGAATTTCATATCGAATCAAATGCAGGTAATTTCCTTTGGAATTATATTTTATTTAATTTTTTCTCTTTCTAGCACTAATCTATTACATACGGGTTATCTTTATACCAAAAACGGGAAATAGAGATAGAAATAACCCCAAATCTTTTAGACCCATAAGCTTGTCTTCGATCCTGCTGAAGACAATGGAAAAAGTACTAAAGGAATATCTATATGCAACAAACATGGTTGGATACCCTTTATCTAAATTTCAATTTGCATATCAAACAGGTACCTCTACAGTTACAGCGCTCCACACGCTGGTAACAAAAATTGAAAAATCTCTTTCAGCAAAAGAAATTGCATTATGCTCTTTCCTGGATATTGAAGGTGCTTTCGATAACACGACCTACTCTTCCATGGCAAAAGCGATGAAGAAGAGGATGTTTCACACGTGCATAGTCAACTGGATTCATACCATGCTTGTACAAAGAATAATCTCTTCGGAGCTGGGGGGAACATCTATAACCGTAAGAGCCACGAAAGGATGCCCTCAAGGTGGAGTACTTTCACCACTCCTGTGGTCTCTAGTTGTGGATGACCTTCTCTGCAGCTTAGAAGATAAAGGTTTTGAAGTTGAAGGCTTCGCAGACGACATTGTCATTATGGTAAGAGGAAAGTTTGACAATGTTGTCTCGGAAAGAATGCAACTTGCTTTAAACGTAACTTATCTCTGGTGTAAAAAAGAGGGTCTGAACATCAACCCGGCAAAAGTAACAATAGTACCTTTCACTAAAAAGAGGAAACTTAACCTAATGCCTCCTTAGCTTGAGGAAAGTTCTATACAGTTTAGCGAAAGGGTTAAATTTTTAGGATTAACTCTAGATGCGAAACTTAACTGGAACGCCCATCTCGACATTGCAGTAAGCAAAGCGGTCAGTGCGTACTGGTTATGTTCAAAAACGGTTGGTAGGAAATGGAGCCTAAGACCAAAAATGGTCAGATGGATCTACACATCCATCATACTACCGAAAATAACATACGCTTCTTTAGTGTGGTGGCCTAAAACAAAAGAGGCTACTGCAAGAACAAAGCTAGCAAAGCTTCAGAGACTGGCGTGTATTGCTAAACTGGAGCAATGCGCAGCACTCCATCAAAAGCGCTGGATGCAATTCTTCACCTGCTGCCTCTGCATGAATTTGTGCAGTTAGAAGCGGAAAGGAGCGCCTTGCGGCTCAAACGTCTTAATGAGATCTTACCTGGTGATCTGGTTGGTCATCTGAGTATTTTGCAACACTTTAAAAGAGGGCCTTTGTTGAGTATGTGCGGAGACTGGATGAAACCTTTGGACAACTACGACATTCCCTACAAGGTGCGTGAAACATCGCGCTCCGACTGGGAGTGCGGAGTTAATATGGTCCGTCAGGGGTCAACGATATTCTTCACGGACGGCTCAAAAATCGGTTCGAAAACTGGAGCGGGAATCTTCGGTCCTGGCCTACTGTATTCTAAGCGGAGATTTACGCTATAATCGAATGTGTCAACGTTTGTCTGAAGAGAAACTACAAACATGCGAATATTCTCATTTTCTCTGATAGTCAAGCGGCACTAAAGGCTCTTTGTGCTCACAAGTGTACGTCAAAAATAGTGTGGGAGTGCGTTCTCTCACTGCGGAGGCTGTGTCGTATGAACTCTATCAATTTGTACTGGGTTCCCGGGCACAGCGGCATAGACGGCAATGAAAAAGCAGACGAACTGGCCAAACAGGGCTCCAACTCGCAATTTGTTGGTCCGGAACCCTTTTGCGGTATCTCAAATTGCACTATAAAAATGGAACTTAAATACTGGGAAGAGCAACGGGTGACAGCCAACTGGAGGGCTGTCAGAGGGTGTCACCAGTCGAAAAGAATAATTACGCCAAACGGGAAAATTACTAAAAAGCTCCTAGAGCTCAACAAGTGGGCTCTTTCTACCTACAGAGGACTAATAACTGGACACTGCCCGAGTAAGTATCATTTAAAGAACATTGGTCGAGTTCAGGATGACACTTGTCGCTTCTGTAATATGGAAAGCGAAACCTCGGAACATCTACTATGCAGCTGCGGTGCATTACACATGAGCAGAATCAAATTTCTTAGCAAGGGCTGCTTGCAACCGGGTGAGATCTGGTCTGCCAATCCTGGTAAAGTAGTTGGCTTAATTAAGAACATTCTACCTGACTGGGAGCGCGCCGAGGCAACCGGCCATTCACTCGATCAATAGTGGGTGTCTGGTTTTATACATGGTACGTATAGTAATGGGGATATACAGCACTCGTGCGCTAATTGCACGAAAGTTGCAGTGCGATTAGCGGACGGGCTTTTTAATTGCATGAACTCAAAACTGTCAAAAATTTTCTGGGGGTGCGCTAATGTTTTGTTTTCGTGTATCCGTTTACGAACCAATTTTGAGCCAGTCAGATTTTTTCATGCATTGCAACTTAGTTGAAGTGTAACGAACATTACTGTATTTCACAGAATCCCACGTTTTCAGAAGCTGTTCAGTGTGTGGACAGCTTAATGCGACATTTCAGTGAGGATCCGATATAAGCGATCAAATTGAAATCAATTATATCGACTATAATTGAAAACATATGGGACAAACGTGCAATGTGATTATGTATATTTGTTATTTAGTACATACGATCGAGATCTAAAATAACAAAATTAAAAGATATTAATTTCTTTTTCAATTAATTAAATATTTCGTGCATTCAGTATCCCCTCGCAAAACTTGACAGAGAGACGTTAGCTTTAAAGACCACGTGTAGTTTGATGCAAAACTGCTTTTTAATTGCACTCTCGTGCAACTAGCGGACGTGCAATTAAAACGCAGTGCAACTAAATCGCGTGCAATAAGCGAACGAGTGCTGAACTACAATAGTTCTAAATAATGGACGCAGTAGTCTAGTTCCACTACAAAAAAAAGGACGTTTACTCTATTTCAGCTATTTTAGGGCAGATCAACTAAAAAGTATAGGTACCAGAATTGTTGGTACTAGAATCAATAAGTGATAGATGGAAAATGTAAGCAGTTCGACAGAAATATGGTTGCCATATCTCCATTTTTATTGACAGCATGCTTAGAGCGAATTTCCAGAAATTTGGGTGTGGAACTTCTCGGGGCAACAACCACCACATTAAACCGATCAAATGCGATGCCTTGGTGTTTCATTGGAATGGCAGAATCGATGAATTTCAGTAAAGAATCGGTGTTACATAAGCGATAACATGACTGTTCAGGTAGGATGCTTCAGTAACTGGCTGGTGATTAGTCGATGGATCAGTGACGATTAGGAGACGCGGCTCACAAAACGTCGGTTTAATCTGATTGGAAAATGCACCTTGCGTAAAGCGATCAGCAATCGGCCCGCTGTCATAACGAACGAGATGAAATAGCAAACACTTCACCGGAATATTCAATACTAAGGCATGAAACATGCTGAACGCCAACGCGACCGATCGGGTGAGATTCTTGCCGTAGGTTAATGAACAACTCTACTCACGGCTGTTTATTAACCTTCGGCAAGAATCTCGCCCGATCGCTCACGTTGGCGTTCAGCTTGTTTCAGGCCTAACAGAAAGCCAACCCGGTGGCATCACTGAGGTTTACGTTCAACATGAGTGAAGCCAGCATTAGCTGGATCACTGGATCAGTTTTACATGTAATTTGACAGCTGATTCATCGAAACACGAAAAAAAAGCACTGTTCATACGTGCATACAGTATTGGTGTTCAGTGGCAGTGTGCTTTTGTATTGTTTTCGGATGATGTATTTATTGCACGAAACGTCGAGTGCTTTGCTTGATGAAACAAAAAAAAAATGCGTTGCATTATTTTAGAATGTACACAACGTTTATTCTTGCCGATTGCGAACGGCGGTGTTTCTTGCAGGCAGCTGACATCGCGCGATGATTTAAGGAATAACATTTCAACGTACGTGTAAATGAGATAGCATATCAGCGCCACTTTTAAACATTTACAAAGCTAAGCTAAGTTTTTTTTTAAATAATTAAAATGATTCAAGCGCATAACTCTGTGCAACACTGCTGTGTGAACAAACCTTCAAAAACATAAATGAGATTAGCGCCACTGTCTTTCACGGCAGCTTCAGGAAACAAGGCCGATGCTGAAAGCCAAACAAAAAATATACACTAAAGTCGCTTTTTACGCGGGGATTATGTGCCACGTAAAAAAACCGCGTAAATTCCGGAATCCGCGTAAAAAAACGCGTAAATTCCGGAATCCGCGTAAAAAAAACCGCGTAAATTCCGGAATCCGCGTAAAAAAACGCGTAAATTTCGGAATCCGCGTAAAAAAGCCGCGTAAAAAGCGACCTTAGTGCATAAAGAAAAATATCGATAAAATATCGATATCTGGCACGGAATTCAATATTAATGCCGCTTTCAATATCGATAAAGCAGATATCGATGTTATATTTTTAATATCGACAACACTAATTAATATTTATCGTTAATATCGATAATTGCTTCATATCGATAATATCGTTAAATTTCAGCGCTGACGATAATTATCGATAAGTCGCAGGCGGCAGTTTAGGTGGCACAAACTATGCGAATTGTTTCTTGCACTTGCAAATATCATATAGTAGTTATCCAAAATAGCCAATTATTGTTCTCAATTCTTTACTGGCCGAATAGACTTTGGTAAAATTCACAAGTGAACAAACAGCTTTTGCGACCTCGCACCCCCTGCAAAAATTATCGATAACTCATCGATAATATCGATAAAAGCTTGGAAACTATCGGAGAAACGAATATTGTCCTTTCACAAAAAAATAGAATGCAGGGTATTTTTAAGAAAAAGCAGAAGCAACACCCGCAACTGACAGACATCTCAAACACTGGTAAAAAAGTGCTGTAAGGAATAGCACTCGATACACGTTCAACTGGGGATAGTTAAATGTTCGTAATTGAAATACAAAAATATCCGAATAAGTTTTATTCTCTACACCTCATTAGTTAATTTGAGTCTTTTTCATTAAGCAGACAGTATATGAAGTAGAGAGAACGAAAATTAAGCGAACTGGAAATATGATATATTTCCAGTTCGCTTAATTTTCGTTCTCTCTACTTCATATACTGTCTGCTTAATGAACTTGCGTGTTAACGGGAAAAGGCCGTTGTTAAAAATAGAAATTCAGTTCGAAAAATAGTCTTTTTATTTGTTTCTTAGGTTTTCGTTTGTCTTGATCGAGCAAAGAATATCATATTCATCATCAAAGGCATGTACGATTTATTGCCATCAGCGATGGGCACCATTTCGCCTGTTTTTAGACCGGTTAGTGAATATGATACGACAACATCGGGTACGGGTTTGTTAAAGTTCGCATGCTTTTGGCGATTTGATGTATTTATCACAACAATGCCATGATATATAAAATAAAAGTCGTGGGACAACTATGTCTATAAAGCTCAATTTTGAAGATGCAGGAGACAGACATAGAAACGATGCGCTGTACACTTTTGCGGTACTGGAAAACATCTATGTTAACTCAGGAAACAAATTTTCAAAAAAAAAAGGTTTTCTGAAGCATAGAAATTCTCAAGCTGGAACCAACAGAAGTTATGGGGAAGCTTGGCCTTCGAATTTCGTTTAGCGGTTGGGCTCAGAAGCTTCGGTTTTTCGAAAAATGTCCTCAATGGTAAAAATAAATTGAAGCTGAGAGAGTTTCCCAGCTGAAAAATATATAAATATTTTTTTTACCACAAAAGGTCAAAATAATGGTCGAAGTGGTCCAAATCTTACAAAAAAAAAACACTAGATTTTAACGTTTCTTGCATCTCTAAGGAATTTGGCATCACAATTTTTTTTTATCGAACATTTTTCTATTGATAAAAAAGTATAATTTTACCCGCACGACTTCCCGAAGTCCGATTGTGCTGAAAATTAGAATAGTTACTTCTTTCGAGAAGACGAAACTCTTGAGCCGTACCTCCAAATCTCTGAACGAAATTCAGAGGTCTTTTTCCCATATATCTCATCGACACATTTTTTTGTTGAGGTTTTAACCGGCGGTCATTCACCAGTCAATGAAAACTATATTATATTGCATACTGTTTAAGCAACATCAAATAATGGATTATAACTAGTTTATTCGTAGAACATTCTGATTGCAAACCATATCAATGCGGCTCTGCTGCATATTCGAGGGCAAGGAATCAAGGCGGCTTCAATGCTATTCAATTTCAATTGAAGTAAATTAAGAGTGCATACGCTTTGACAAACAAGTTCATGAGTCGCATTTTTATCGGTGCTGTCTGAGATTGTCATTTTCGGTTGTCAGTTGCGGTTGTCAGTTAGAGCGAAAAATTCTAATTTTTCTCTGAAATCACAATACTACACTCTAAACAGAGAACACGCACATGTGTCGTTTTTTGATAGTGTGTAACTATCTTCTTGCTGTAACGCATGCATGACTCAAACGAAGGAATACTGAATGTGCAAATATTACAGACTAATTTTTCGAGTCTGTGTTTCCTCCAATTTGCCATTGTATGACATTTTTTCAAAGTTTCGAGTTCGACCGTGATGAAGTGTATTCGAAATTATTACCAAAGCCTTACACGCTCCTTCAATTTTACCCTAAACTGAGTAACATCTAATCTGTTTTAAATTTCTATGCTAAACGTCAAAAACTGAGTAACACTGATTGTTTGAACTGAGTAACATTTGCTCAGATTCTCTCCATAGCCGTATTTACTCATTTTTGCGTAAAATGTGCGAATGTCAAAAATTTTCAAGTAGTAAAAGCAGTATATATTCCGATGCTAATATTCGATGTTTTATCAGTTATTTCTAAAGTGTTACTCAAAGTTGTAAATTGGTTCGAGCCCGGACCACTAACGGCGTCAAAGATTTTGAAATGTACCTGGTATCTCTCGAGAAAGAGCAACCTCACATTGCTTGTATTAGAAGGCCTTTCGAAACAGGTCGGATGTTCGTTGTCGTTACCAGGTAGATTTCCTTAAATGTACCAGATTCAAATTAATGTTTTGAATCAAAATTCCAACAGATTTGCACATGATTTCGGACTTCATGTCAAGTACCTTATATAAAAGATTAAACAACAGTTCGCGAGCAACTGTTAACCGTATCGCTGTTGTTTTGAAAAGAAGCCGCCAAGGCAGAAGATGTTGAAGTTGTTTGAACCTAAGGGAAGACATCTGGCTTCTTACTCTTCTTCCTCACCCACCTCGATGATCCCTGTTGTTTTTTCATAAGTGATGCCATTCACTCGGAAAATACTTGAATGTTATTAATGCTTTTTATCAGCATTATGCACAATTCCTCCTGCAGGCGATAGTTTTATCGTCTGGGGGTTACCGGAGAATCTGCATCTTGAATATCCTTAAAATCGAACGTGTCATCCATCAATGATTATGATTCATTCATTGACCCTTTTGAACATGCCTGGTATGTTCCAAACTTAATCCAGAACGGACTCAAAAGTAGAAATAAGCTAACACTACACTATTTATTTCCGACATTGAGCAGCGGTGCTGTTCTTATGCTTCACGCAAAACCGTATTAACTCCTTGCGCACTTTAAAATCTTTTGGTAATTGGTATCAGTGATGATCCAAGTCGGATCTCTTACTGCACCTGTATTTGTACGCTTTGTACTTTATTTTAAATGCTAACTTGAAAATATTTTAGATTATAACAGGTGACATCATAAAAAAACATAAATCAAAACAACGAAACATGTTGTTCAGCAACACTGCCAGCAAGCCTGATGATAAATTTTAACGCACTCGGGGTTTTCAATTTCCACCAATCAGCGAGTGGGTCCCAAAGTGGATGCAAATCTATACCCAGTTGTCTCCCCTTAGGTTTGAACTATGTTCATTGGACTACTTTTTATTATTTATGAATAAACAATTGATGATTGGCGTTTAATTGGTGGTTTTTCATTTCAATTGATATCTGAAATAATTCCTTTTAAAATATTTAAATTACAAAAGTGGGTAACGGTTGATTTGTGATTAATAGCAACAGAGTAAAATATGCTCAGTTTCTGACAGATAGATATGTTACCCAAAAGTGAGTAAAAGCACAAATACCACATACATGAGACATACGTAATACTGGCGTTTTTTTCTGGTACACGTTGCCCCATTGTACTCCCTACCTCGCCGTTTCAAACTGCTCGATAAATAATGAACAAAATGAATTTTCTTTTTCTCGGCCTTATCGAGCCCCAAAGAAAATCCCATAAGGAACTGTCAAAAAGTTATTCACAAAATCAATGCAGCAATTTTCGAGTAGAAACGAGATAAATGCAGGGCTGCGCAGGTACACTGCCTTCAAAAACAATTCAAACAGTGATTTTATTCAGGGTGTGGTACCATTCGAGTAGTTCATTTTGTACCAACTTTTTTGGAAGATTTCTTCCTGAGTATTACGTATGTCTTATGTATGTGCAAATACTCTATTTAGAGTACGTCCACTTTTAACGAAACAGAGTGATATTTAACTCAGTTTAGAGTTAAATTAAATGAGCGTGTAAATCATGAGAAGCGCAAGTTTGATGATCGAAGTACGCTAGCATGATTATCACTTAAAGCTCATGAAATTTATTATTTTACGTAAAAACAAACCAAATTTTTTTGTAAAACGACAATGAATACAAAAACTGTTTGCGATGAATATTTTTTCGAGCAAGGCGATACCTTTCAGTCATAACAATACTCATCGCAAAAAAATGCTTATTTTTTCTTGGTTCAAATTGACAGTCAATGACAGCTCATCCTGGTTCATTTTGACACTCACACAGCTTCGTATCCGTTTCTCCCTCACAGGGTTGGGTCTCAGCCAGAGATGCCAGATGTTTTTGAAAAATGTCTACAACTGCTCGAAGAACCGGAAAAATGTGCTCGAAATCTGAAAAAAATCTATCCGTGATCCGAAAAAATTTCGCTCGCGCAGGCAAAAGTCTGTGAAAATCTGCACACGTTTTAAGAAAATCTGCGCAAATATAAGGAGACTCTGACAAAAATCTGCAGAAACCGTGGAAAAACTGCAGAAAACCGTGGAATCTGCAAATCAATAAATACTTCCACACGAGTTAAAAAAATCTGCGTTTTGCAGACAAATCTGCACATTTGGTATCCCTGGTCTCAGCTCTTGCGTTTCTTAGGTTGCCGCGGTAGACAAAGTGGATCTGGTTATGATCCAAAAAAATGATGAAACTTAAGTGAAAAACTCTTTATAATTCATATATGAACTGTCCGTTCGATAATAAAAGGAACGGCGAGATTTTCGTATCTACAGTAAACACGAGCAAGAAAACAGAAAAAAGCAAAAACATTGAATTTGACGTTTCTATGTTGTACTCAATGTTATAGCTCTTAGCACATTCCATCGGGTAATAGAGCTTTCTAAGCCAGATCTTACCAATACAGGCTTATTCGAGTATCCTTATAAAATCGATTTGTTTTCAACTAAAAAATCAGCTGATATTCAATTTCGAAAAATATTTCACTTATATGAATCCTAGAGTGCCTATATATAACTAGAGTGGCGCCGTGTCATCCAAAGTAACGCTGGTAACACTGAACATCCTTTCTCTTTTCCCCACACGTGTTTGATAGGTTGTTTTTCCAATTGGAATGACACTGACAGATAATTTTTATTCCAATTTTGACAGTGTCGCCACTCTATATATTTACAGGCACTCTAATGAATCCTAGTTCATTATACAGATGGTGTTATGAACAGATACGCAAAGATTGAGGTCGAAAACTCCAAGTGAAACTCCAAGGCTCCAAGTGTGCAAAGTAAACAAACTCAGGAGTGTTACTTATCGTACAGAATGTGTATTGTAATCAGTAATTGTTGTGAACCACGTGCAATTATGGTTTGAACGGAAAATGAGTTCGTTATGCTCGTATTATGAGTGAAGCATTGAAAATTAAAAAAGTGTATAAACAAGCTTTGAAACTCAGGTATACATCCTTACAAAGTTTCGGAATTTCATTTCACTTTCTAGTGCGTATGAAAAGTCATGCGAAATTAAATGTGGTTGCCAGAATTGTTTGGAATAGAATATTAGCAAAGGGTTGCCATATTTACTGCTTTTCTCTTTGAGAATCTCTTTATAACACGGTCTCTAGTTTATTTGTGTATATTCTAGTGGAAAAATAGATGAAATAAAACTAAAAATCGGCTTACGACTTGAATACAAGTTCGGGGCAGGAGGAAATTTTTTGTTACCACCAGGGAACCATTCAAATATTACATAACGCGAAATTTGGCAATTAGAAATTGCAAATCATCTAGATTATATTGTAAAGTCGAATGAAAACCGCCGTACAAATCTGAGTGAAAGTAACATGATATTTTTCTGTATGTGAGAATCTGGTCAAGCTCACCACCGCAGACAGACGTCCAAGCTGAGTTCCAAACTTGTGTAAAGTTTTTTGCAGTAGCAATCCGTAACCAGATAGCGCTACGAGTACCGCCAGCCTCGTGCACCAGCGAAAAAAAAAATGTATTGTAGCGATAAGGTCACCAGGCGGCACTAGTGTACAAGTGATTTATAACGCAATTTACTTTGAAAATTTACACGGAAATTTTGATCAATGTTGTTCTTGCTCGGACGTCTGTCTGCGTCACCATTGAAATGATAAGGAGTACCATGATATTTTCCAGAGTGGATAAGCTTTAGCTCACCCAACGGCCCACAGATGGAAAGTTTATAGGGTTGCCTTGAGATTATATGCAGCGAAGCCCAACTTGGATATCTATGTCTCTTTGGTCTATGGGTCGATGCATAAATTTTTTGAATCGATTTTTTTGCTTGCTCTTTTGCTGATCTCTTACTGAATCGATTTTTTTGATGCTGAGATCGATTTTTTCTCGCCTGAAAAATGATTGTGTCAATTTTTTTTACCGGGATGACCATAATAATTATTAAAGGATGGGCTAAAATGGCTAAAATTCAATAGACATGAAACCGAGAAGAACGCATTTCAAATGTTTTTGTTGGTTCAAACAATTGTTTACGTCCATGACAACTTTTTTTCATGAATATATCACCACATACATAAGACATACGCATGGGCGCAACTAAGGATAATTTCTAGGGGGGGCTAGTTTTCATACATTTCATTAAAAAAAAGAGAAAAAAGAGTTAAAATGCGATTATTCAATAACGCATAAACGTGTGTGTCGCATAGTGTCGTAACAGTAGAAAAAAATCACTTCAATCGTGATTGAATCTCCGGAGATGTATTGAATATCTTGACCACAGCGTTAACGCCAACCTCTATCAGCATCACTGATCCGATATTGAGCAGAGCTAGATTTGATCTAAGGGGAGACAACTGGGTATAGATTTGCATCTATTTGGGAACCACTCGCTGATTGGTTGAAATTGAAAACCCCGAGTGCGTTAAAATTTATCATCAGGCTTGCTGGCAGTGTTGCTGAACAACATTGTTCGTTGTTTTGATTTATGTTTTTTAATGATGTCACCTGTTATAATCTGAAATAATTTTAAGTGAACATTTGAAAAAAGTACAAATACGGGCGTAGTAAGAGATCCGACTTGGATCATCACTAATATCAATTACCAAAAGATCCAAAAGTGCGCAAGGAGCTATAAAGGTTTTGGGTGAAGTATGAGAACAGCATACCGCTGCTCAATGTCGGGAGTAAATAGTGTAGTGTGAGCTTATTTCTACTTTTGAATCCGTTCTGGATTAAGTTTGGAACATACCTGTTGAGGCATATTGCTTGTACGGAGAGTACAATTCAGATGGGTCAATGAATGAATAATAATCATCGATAGATGACACGTTAGATTTTAAGTATAATAAAGATGCAGATTCTCCGGTAACCCTCAGACGGTAAAACTATCGCCTGCAGGAGGAATTGTGCATAATGGTGATAAAACGCATTAAAACAATTCAAGTATTTTCCGAGTGAATGGCATCACTTATGAAAAATACAACAGGGATCATCGAGGTGGAAGAAGAAGAAGAGTAAGAAGCCAGATGTCGCCCCTTAGGATTTGGTAAACGGCTGGCCAGTTTATATAGACCCCAGTGTGGTCCAACCCAGTCAACATATTCATACGTATAATAAATAATATTTCGTTCCAATATCCGCACTCATATATATCATGCGAACTCGCATTTGATGCACAAAAACAGCAAATGCGTGCTATTTTGGAGGTGATATACGTACCGAGGAATAAGGATATGCTCGCTTTTTACGCGGGGGATACATGCCGCGTAAAAAAACAGCGTAAAAACCGCGTAAATTCCGGAATCCGCGTAAAAAAACCGTGTGAATACCGGAATCCGCGTAGAAAGAAAACCAGCGTTAATTCTGCATTCCGAGTGAAGGGAAACCGAAATCCGCGAAAAAAAAATACCGCGTAAATTCCGGAATCCGCGTAAAAAAAACGCGTGAATTCCGGAATCCGGGTAAAAAAAACCGCGTAAATTCCGGAATCCGCGTTAAAACAGTGTAAAAAGCGACCTTAGTGTATTTATATAAGACTAGCTGACCCGGCAAACTTCGTCCCGCCTACACACTCAATCAGATAATAAATATTTGGTAATTATTATTACAATTACGATCGGTAAGTTTGAGAAAATACAGATTAGTTTGTAAAATTGATATAACTTTACATATTTCCTGTATTCAGCAAATGATTTTACTGAATACTGCTATATTTTCTACTGAACTGTTCGGTAAATTGAACTTTTACCGAATATTGGTAAAAAACTACTGGACCAACTATACACACTTATTCTTGTTTTAATTGTTCAGTAATTTTTATTACTGTTATGTTCAGTAAATTTGAAAAAAAAAACTGATCATTTTGTAATTTTCTCAAAAATAACTGATGTCGGTTGAAGTTTTTACCGAATTACCGTTGTGCAAAAGGCACTTGACGAGCTCAGCAAAAAAACATTACTGACTTTTTATGTAAACTAAAGTATGTTCTGCACTTTCATAAAGTTCAGTAAATATTTGACGATCTGTCAGCATCTTCCTAGGTGTTGCTGAAAACTCTTCAATTGTTTAACTGGACTCTTGTTGTTTTTTACTATACTGTTCGGCAATTTTTCTGCATCTGTCAAAACGAAACATCAAATGTCCGCCATTTTCAAATATTCAAAGAGTTCAGAAGCTGAGTTTTTAAGTGTTTCGCGTGTGATTTTAAAAAAAAAATAAATATCTTACTTTCAAATCTACAAGAAAACGACGTGGAGGTACACGATCTATTCAGTCAGCATATGGAAATTTTTCCACCACGGGAGAGCAGTTTACTAGAAGCTTGCAACAAAAAGCCTGCATTCATCATAACATTAAACGTATCAAGTTTTTACTCGAATGTGCTGGGAACACCAGTATAATCGATCTAAACAATCCGAAATTCCTTTCTAAAATTATTTAACAGTTGCAATAGCAACTTTCACAATGGTTCATATTGCTCTCGTAACCATGAAAAAACTTTACGTTTGCAGAATGCTCGGTAATTTGTGACGAATCGTCAGCTTTGTAAATTTACAGAACGCTCGGTAATTCGTGACGAATAGTCAGCTTTGTAAATACCGAATCATGCAGCAATTTTTGATTAACGCTTCGTAAATTTTTACTGAGCTATCTTCTATGTATGACGTTTCAGCGAGAATTAAAAATTACCGAGCACTCGTCAAGCAAATAAATTGCTGAACAGATTGCTGATGGCTCAGCTGTTGAGAACTCGTTAAAAAGATTGCTGAGTTCGGTAAAAGAAACTAAGTGTGTGCCCCAACTGTACCCCTAAAGGGTGGATATTTTCATTATTTGGCTGAGGCATATGTTGTTGGTTTGGTGGTAGAATTGGAATTTGCTGGATTCCTTGTTCAGCGTGGTCCCCGTGGTTCTGTGGTTAGCGATGTCGATCGGCTAGCTCTCCCACACGGTTGTGATATCGGGTTCGATTCCCGATCAGGTCGAGAAACTTTTTGAGCTGGAAATTTTCTCGACTCAGCACTGGGGCACGGTGTATCGTTGTACTTATCCTACAACATGCAAAATGTGCCGAAAACAATATCGATAACGAATTCTCTCAACTAATCTAGTTGATTGAGAACGCATTAGCCCCCAGGCTAGCGTGCGATATTGTTATTGTTGGATTCCTTGTTGAGCAACTGGTTGGTAAACCACACCGTTATGCTGCGCAAGATACATGTTTGGATTGAATTGACCTCTGTGAGCAAATTGTCCACGTTGATGATATAATCCTCTACCTTGATGGTATCCTCTGTGAGTATTATTACCTCTTACTTGGTGGTTTCCGCGAAAATGGTTATAATTTCCATTTCTTTGGAAATTATTATAATTTCTTCTGTTGGGTCCAAAATGCCCACGACCCTGTCCACGACCGTTGGGAAAATTTCTTGAATTTTCCCCACGATTTTGTTGTTGCCAATTTCTTGCTACAAATATTTGTGCATCTGAATAATTGGATTGGTTTGCTTTTTCGTGAACGTCATTTTCGAGTATCTTTTGTAATGCATCACCAATCTTGCTGCATGTTCCAGATTTCAAGATGGTTTTCGTTTCTGCGTATTTTATACCATTAATGAGGGCTTCGACACCTTTTTTTGTGGCCATAGCATGCGCTCTATCTACTGGAATTTGTTCCCTTATGTAGACAGATTTCAGCTGTGACGTGACTTTTTCAATCTCGTCACAGAAGTTTTTCGTAGAATCTTTCTGTTTGAGTGTTTTTAATTTTGCGGTTAAATTATCGGATGTAATTTTCGATTCACAATGTTGCTTTAATGTTAGGCTGACCAGACGTACCGTTACGAACGGGACATTACCGTATTTTCGACTAGTTTTAACCGTCCCGTCTTCTCGCCATTTTGTACCGTTTTCGGATACTCCTTGAAAAAATCTTAAATAGAGCTTTGCATTGAAATTTTCACCAAATGGAAAATAAGTTTCCAAGAAGCCAGAATTTTTCTAACATCCCCTTGTCGTGAACTGATGAAAAAGTCGCGCTTTAAAGTTGAGACCATAATTGTTAGTCAAAATCGCGATCATGATGTGACAAATTTCAGGAACTCATTGCAAAAAATCACACTCTTCAGGATCGGGCAAGTTCATCAAAGCAATGAATAATTGTTTGGATGCTTTGCATACTTAGATTTTATTGCCGAGAACTCAACAGCTAAGAATTTCAGCAAAATGTTCTACAAGTTTTCTGCAGAATTTTCAAGAAATTCGGCAAACAAAATGTCAACACAATGCTGGTTTACGGTAGATCGATATTTTCACTGAATGTTTGTCGAAATATATTGCAGACATTTGTCAAAAACTTCACCGAGTTCGATCAGCTGTTGAGAAATTTTCCGAGGTAAATCAAGTGTGTGGTTGGTAAAAATTTTCAAAAATCAATTTTATCATGTGTCCCGTTTTTCTGACTCAATTGTCCCGTTTTTATTCCGAGAAAATCTAGTCAGCCTATTTAATGTATCTAACAGACCTTCTAGGTTGATAGCATCAGTAATCACTTGGCGAGCAACACCCGCCAGTTGCGTTTTTCCGAAACGTAATACCGTAAGTTGAGCCGCCTCTTTTTGTGGGGCAGTGGCGTTGGCAAAATCGTTTGTCACAGTATCGTTGAATAAATTTACAGCGTCTATAAACGCTTCTAAATTCTCTGGAGCACCGTCGTACGTTTGCACGAGTGTGGTGCCCAGTTTAATGTCTACTTTAGCCATAATTGAATTGATATTCTTTTTCCGGTTTGTTTTCTTTTTTATTTTAGTGTAAAAAATGTAAAGTATTGCAATAGATCTGATACTTAAGCTACTTTTCGCAAATGGTAGTTTTAGCTTTATTAATACCACTATATCGTTATATTTTTGCCGGGAGACTTTTTCTAAAAATGTTAATTCGGAGACTGTAAACAGCGTTTCGTGATCCACTAAGGTTTTATGAATCCGCTGATATATTTGGAGGGCTTTAATTTTTTTCTCTATTAGGAAATTTTTCCTATAAACTCTATGGGGAGCTTTGCGAAATTGTTTGATTTGGTGTTTAATGCTGCTAAGTGACATTCAACATCATAACGAACTTAGGTTTAAAAATAGTTTATTTGACACGGCACGATACAAATTATGTTTAACTGAGCCAAGTACATGTTTTTTTTTAATTCTAAATTAGCAGGGAAAAGAGGGAGGCACATTTTTTATATCTCACGGCCGACTACGAGCTAGTGGGGATTTGAGGTGAGAGGAGGGGAGTTACAATTTTGATTTTAACTATATTGAGTTACAGAATTCATTTATTTGTACATGGCTAAGCAGTGATGTTCCATTTGAGCAGTTTTGGTCTGAGGTGTCTGAGTGAACATGAAGGAGCCGAGTCTTCGTTTTAGTGTCTCCACCATGGTGAATCATTTTCATTCATTTTATGACGGGAATTGTAATCTAGCAAATAGATTTAAAAAAAATCAAATTTTAATTCCAGCGTTTTTTATAAACCCGTAGAGCTGTGTCATGTACTGGATATCACCGCTCCCCAGAATGTCTCTAACAGGTACGTTCGGTTGTTTTCCTCGGGCCCGAAGGGAATCTATAAGCTCGGACCTAACACCACAGTATTCGGTACACGACCAAACAACATGCTCGATGTCATGGTAGCCATCGCCACAAACGCAGTGATTACTGTCTACAAGCCCTATACGAAAGAGATGCGTGTTTAACGTGTAGTGATTGGACATAAGTCTGGACATCATGCGAATGAAGTCCCGACCTACATCCAACCCCTTGAACCATGCTTTCGTCGATACCTTAGGAAAAATGGAATATAGCCACCGTCCCAGTTCATCTGAGTTCCATGATAATTGCCAACTATTGAGTGTTCTCTGACGCAAAATGCTATAAAATTCATCATAAGCAATTGGTCTTACATAAATATCGGCATCAATAGCACTCACCTCAGCTAAAGCGTCAGCCTTTTCATTGCCCGGAATGGAACAATGAGAAGGGGCCCACGCTAAGGTAACCCGGTAATTTTTATCTGTTAAAGCACTTAAAATTTTCCCCAGGAAATACGGGGTGTGCTTCACAGTCTTCATCGATCGCAGAGCCTCAATGGCACTGAGACTGTCTGTGAAGATGAAGTAGTGGTCTATTGGCAGGGTTTCGATGATCTCAAGAGAGTACTGAATGGCAGCAAGTTCTGCGACGCACACGGAAGCAGGAGCATCGAGTTTGTAGGAGGCGGTAAAATTTTCGTGGAAAACACCGAAGCCAGTGGACTCATCTAGATTAGATCCGTCAGTATAAAACATTTTATCACAACTCACATGTTTAAACTTATTTGAAAAAATCTTAGGGATCTCTTGTGGGCGTCATTGATTCGGGTGGTGTCGAAGAATATAGCATTGTTAGAAATATCTAAAGGCACAGACAAACAGACGTACCACTGCATACAAAATTCTAAGAAAATTGTGGTTCCGACTAACTTGTGGGACATCTACTGGACATATTCCGCAAAAGATAAACTTCAGCTTTTCTGATTATTTTGGCAGCACGGTGCTCGTATACTGTCAACTGAGCTCAAAGGAAAAGGAACATCAGCTCCACCACCGCTGCGGCGGGAATATTCCGCATAACTGAAACTCATTTGAAATGACCGTTATTTTGATCCACGGAAGTAAATCTCGTGGTACGTCTGTTTGTCTGTGCTAAAGGTGCGACATTGAAGGGAACGTATGAAGAAGGGTTAATATATTGAGCCATGTAGTCAAAATATAAAGTCATAAATCTAGTTTGGGATTGAAGGTCGACCAACCTCTCGAAATTTACAATTACTAATGTGTTCATGACCGTACATCGAATTAGTAACCGGTAAGAGAGATTCCAAAAACGATGTTTCAACGGAAGAATACCCGCTAGCACTTCAAGACTCATCGTATGGGTCGACTGCATGCAACCCAAGGCGATACGCAAACAACGATATTGTATTCTCTCTAATTTTAAAATGTGCGTGTTCGCGGCGGAGCGAAAGCAGAAACAGCCGTACTCAAGAACTGACAATATCGTTGTTTGGTATAACCTTAGAAGGTCTCCTGGGTGAGCACCCCACCAAGTTCCGGCGTCGGTGATTGGCCACAACAGTGGCGGAAATAGACCGACGGAAAATAAGCGAGAATAAAAAAAAAAAGTTCCGGTAATCGTACGAAGAAAATTAATCCTCTGTTGGCATTTTTGTGTCAGATACCTAATATGACAAGCCCAGGTGCATTTAGAGTCGAACCAGACCCCGAGATATTTAGCGACTAAAACCTGAGAGATCGTTTTACCAGTTAGTAGGAGCTGCAGCTGAGCTGGGTTATGCTTCCTAGAAAAAACGACCAGCTCAGTTTTCTCCGGAGAGAATTCGATACCCAGCTTAAGAGCTCATTCAGACAAATTGTCTAAGGTATTTTGCAATGGTCCTTGCAGATCGCTAGCCTCGCTACCAGTAATGGATACAACGCTATCGTCTGCAAGTTGCCTTAGCGTGCATGAATTTGCAAGTCATTCATCGATGTCATTGACGTAAAAATTATATAAGAGAGGACTTAAACATAAGCCCTGGGGGAGGCCCATGTATATAATTCGGGAAGTTGTCGAATCGCCATGTGAGAAATACATATGCTTTTCTGACAACAAATTGAGCAAAAAGTTATTCATATTTGGTGAAAGTCCCTGCGAATGAAGTTTCGCGCTTGAAACTTCTACAGAGACAGTGTCAAAAGCCCCCTTAATATCCATGAACGCAGAAGCCATTTGCTCTTTTCGAGCAAAGGCTAGTTGAATTTCAGTAGAAAGCAACGCTAGGCAATCGTTCGTCCCTTTGCCCCGGCGAAAGCCAAATTGAGTATCTGAAAGTAACCCGTTTGTTTCGACCCATTTGTCTAACCGTAAGAGGATTATTTTCTCCATTAATTTCCGGAGGCAAGAGAGCATCGCAATCGGCCTATATGAATTGTGATCAGAGGCAGGATTCCCGGGTTTACGAATAGCAATGACTTTTACCTCCCTCCAGTCATGCGGAACAATATTTAGCTCAAGAAACTTGTTGAGCAAATTCAACAAGCGTCTTTTTGCAGAGTTGGGTAGATTCTTCAACAGGTTGAATTTTATTCTATCAAATATCTTAAAATAACAATATAGTTCACTCTCGAATTTCCCATATATTTCCGTGAAGATAGACAGGGAACACCCCCTCTTGTGGTGAAAAAGGTAACTAAACTCATTGCACAGTGGTACAGTAAGGCAATTTAGGCGGACATGAGCTTTTCGTTGCGATTTTGGTTTGCGGTTTAAAGCCATAGTTTTTGTAAAAAGTTGTTTCTTATACATAGTCCTCTATTTATGTGCAAATGAAAATTAGGGTGGTCCTAAAATCAACGAAATAAAAACAAACTAACTTGTTTTTATTTGCATAAATAATTGTAAACATTCTTTGGCAAACTTGTTGATCAACTAATTCTACACACTTAAAAAATTTCGCCGAATCTCGGCATTGTTTGTGCCGAGATTTGGACAGCCGAGTGCTCGGCAACCATCTCGGCTGAATCTCTTTTGCCGAGAATCTCGGAAAACCAATATTTGACAGATGTCATTTTATGCCGAGAATCGCGGTACACAGTTGACTGTGCTCTCGGCAAATCCAGCCGAGAAGCGGCAAACCAGTCTAACGACCTTTCGGTTATATAAGCTGAATGTTCGGCACAGTAAAGAGCCGTTTTTTCAGTGGAATCCAATCGCAGAAAATAGTTTTGCTGTGAATCAGGTAGTTTTCTTTCAAAAGATAAATTATAAGCTCGATGAGTTTTAGTAAGTGAAGAAATTTATTCATACTAAATCTTGAATACTTATCTTTATCTTTCTCGCCAGTAGGGCATTGAGCTAAACATCTAATCTAAAATTACGTCTAATGCCTATCCCTAAAACAAATAAAATATTGTATTCACACGATTTGAAACTACACTTTTTAAGTTCCAGCCACTTCCCCCCAAACTGTACTACATTTTTTTCTGCTACCGGATTGTAAACACTTTTAATTTGCACAAATTTCAGCCAAACTTGTATCCGATTCCTGTTTGCTCACCCGTAACACGCATAAATTTGCACTAAGAAAAATGGCGGCAACTCGTTCATGAGAATGACAGCTGTATTGCCGAAACACGGCAACGAGTAAAATTTGTGCCGAGATACCAGTAATGTTTTTGCTGACCTCGGCATCAACAGTGTTTAACGATAAATTCGGCAAAATATAGAGACGAGATTCGTCAAGCTTAGTTTTTTGGACGAAGTCTCGGCAAAATGATCTGACAACTGTCGGCAACCGGCATTTTTTTGCTGAAATACCGGTTGAATCCAAAGTTGCCGAGTGAACTCGGATGTTTTTTTGCCAAGCTCGAGATCCAGTTTTAAGTGTGTAAGTAACTTTGTAGAAAAAACTTTTTTGTAGACATTTCTTCATTTCTTCGGTAACTTGAATCAAAAATACGCCAATTTTGACGAAAAAACATTGTCGATATATTGTACAGATGAAAAGTTTTCACTATTTCTATTTTAAAAATAGGCCCTTTTAAAGTACTGATGTCTCCGTTTAGGGCAAATAAAATGATATATATTGGTAACATTTGAAAGAACAAATATTGTACAAAGATTGTGAAGAAATACCGAAAGTAGCTTAAAATTAGTTGATCTACAACTATGCCGATGAATGCATACATTTATTTCTGCAAATAAAAAAGTTAGTTTTTTTATTTAGTCGATTTCAGGACCACCCTAATTTTCATTTGCACATAAAAAAGACAAAATATAAGAAACAAGTTCTTAGAAAAAAATTTTACTCTAACACCACAAAATCGCATCGAAAAACTCATGTCCGCCTACATTGCCTCACTGTACCACTGTGCATTGTTGTTGAATTTCTGTGAGCGTGTGACCGACAATTTCACACACGAAACTAAATTTACTCAATTTTAGATTTAGTTGACTCAATTTCATACTTTCACAGAAAAAACCTCAAATCATGTGAAAAAAATTACTTGTTGCAGATTTCGTACGTATATTGTTTGTTTATAAAAAATATGTTGCAGATTTCGTGCGTATATTGTTTGTATGTAAAACTAACGCCATTCCGGGAGTTGAATATTGATAATATAATACATGTAGCTTATCGAGGCACGAAGAAGAAATATTCAAATAATCAGACCACGTCGTGTAAATGGTAAACTAATCCCAAGTTGCTATATACGTGGTTCCCTGTGTAACTTCACTAGCTCAGATCCATCACGGGAAGCAACTACGAAATGTGCGGCAGTCAAAGTCAAGCTCAATAATCAGGCCACGAAGTGTACAATTAAATGAATGTTTCAATTACCTCGTGGAAGAGATAAAAGGAAAAACCGCACAATGGTTGTCAATTGTCGTATTCGGTTTTTGTGCAATTTTTAGCTTAGATAACACTTGAATGTTCTATCAATTTAACAATTTAAGTATGGATACATGTAATGTTGTAATTGGTTTAAAAGCTTTATTTTATTATATATATATAAAAGATATTTAACAAAACAAACATAATTAGTGATAACAACTGTTATGCAAAAACTATTATTTAATGTTTAATTTTCTTCGTTTTGAAAGTATTTTTTTGTTTTTCTCATCCCTCCGAATTTTTTGCTCTCGAGTTCTAACCTTCGTATTCATCACTTGCAGCTTTGCATTAACCAGCATATTTATGTATTTACTAGCTGACCCGGCAAACTTCGTCCCGCCTGTTTTTGTGTTTAATTTATAAATTTTCAACATTCCAAATTCATTGATTTCTTGCGATTTGTTTATATCGTTTGAAATTATTTCTTTTATTGGAATGACAACATACTCGACTTTTGCCTTCAGTACATCACCTCTATTCCGGAAACACTGATATTGGGTGGTATTCAGTTATTTGCGTTGTTTTCCAGAAACTGAAAGTGGTCATCTTCGAATTCAAAACGGTGTTCAGGGTCAATGCTTGGCTTCTTTACATCATTTCGATTACGGACATATCCATATGTAGTAGTATTCGGTTATTTCCGTTGTTTCCCAGAAGTTACCATTTTACAATTCAAACTGTTGTCTGAGTTAATTCTGGATCCGGTGATTCTCATATTGGATGGTATTTGGTCAATTCAGGCTATTTTTCAGAAACCGTAAGTCGCCATCTTGGATTTTAAAATGGCATTTGGAGACAATTTCTGGCCTTTGAGCGTCATTCTGGTTAAAGAAACACCCATATTTGGTGGTATCTGGTCATTTTCGGCAGTTTTCCAGTCACTGGAAGTCGCCATTTTACAACTCAAAATGTTGTCGGAGGTCGACAAACGTACAAACCGTGGAACACCACCCATGGATTGCCTCATACATAGGCGAACTTTATTATTATAAAATATTTGGCCGAATCCATTTCACAATAATATGTGCACCCATTAGGGTAATATTATTGTCAAAAGTTACTCTTTTTCGCATGTCGTGTAGAACAAAATCAGAAGTGGCGCACCTAGCGGTCGAAAAGGTGACTAACGCTTCTGTCATTTTCAAATTGTCTTCATAATTTCACGTAAGTGAACTATATTGGTATTTGAGATATTTGATTCTATCCAACCCTGGAGCCTTATTGTTGCACGACAGGAGAGCCATTGAAAATTCCAACATCGAAAATGGAGGCTCTTCCATAGTTACTAATAACGCGTCGCGAAAGGTTTTCTGTTCCGGTACAGAGTCCGGACAGACCTTTTTGGCAAAATTGAATATCCAGCGATCTGAATACTCCTCACTTTCATTCGAAACGTCACTGTTCCGCATGCGCCTGGCGGTATCCCAAAGAGTGCTCATCGCTGTTTCCCTCGACAACGCGTTTACGAACCGCCGCCAGTACCCGCGTTTTTTCGCCTTTACTAAGCTCTTCATCTGCCTGCCCAGTGCCTCGTACTTTCGAAGCAGGTTGACAGTGCCGTACTCCCGGTAGTCCTTATACGCCGCGGACCTTCGCGCGTACAGCTCAGAGCACTCTTTGTCCCACCATTTGTTGGGAGGGCGCTGTCTAATCGTTACCCCGGGTATCGGTTTCGTCTGAGCTTGAGTCGCGGCGTCGATTATCAAGCCAGCTAAGAACGCGTATTCTTCCTCCGGAGGAAGTTCCTCGTGAGTCTCGATAGATTGCGCTATAATAGACTCATAACACTTCCAATCCATATTACGTGTAAGGTCGTAGGAAATATTGATTGGGTTCGGGGGAGTTGAACCATTAGCAATTGTATGACGATTGGAAGATGATCACTACCGTGGGGATCGTTGATTACTTTCCACTGGCAATCTAACGCTAGTGATGTCGAGCAGAGAGATAGGTCAAGCACGCTTTCACGTGCTGGAGGATTAGGTACACGTGTCGCTTCCCCAGTATTCAAAACTGTCATATTGAAGTCGTCGATCAAGTTACAGATTAAAAAAGATCGGTTGTCGTCGTACAGCGACCCCCATAGCGAACAGTGAGAGTTAAAATCTCCCAAAATCAAAAAAGGTGCGGGAAGCAATTCTGCTATATCAAGGAGTTGCTTCTGTTCAATCCGCGCGGATGGGGGAATATATAACGAAACAAGGCAAAGGTCTTTTCCATTCTTGATCGTTTGAATGGCAACAACTTCAATATTCGAGATCGAGGGGAGGTCGATTCTGAAAAAAGAATAGCACTTTTTGATCCCTAAAAGTACCCCTCCACCGTGTGAGTCTCGATCTCGACGAATGATGTTGAAATCGTGGAAATTAAGTTGGTCATTTGAATTGAGAAAAGTTTCACAGAGCGCGAACGCATCACAATTGTATGTGTTTATCAAATGTGAAAATAAATCGAATTTGGAGATGATACTTCT